>NW_024633088.1:0-760 GCF_008729295.1 Plectropomus leopardus
ACTGACGCCGAGCTCCTCCGCCTCCTTCACGAAGCCCCTGAACACACCACACACACACACACACACACACACACACACACACAGAGAGACAGACAGACACACACACACACACACACACACACACAGAGAGACAGACAGACACACACACACACACACACACACACACACACACAGAGAGACAGACAGACACACACACACACACACACAGACAGACAGACACACACACACACACACACACACACACAGAGAGACAGACAGACACACACACACACACACACACACACACACACACAGAGAGACAGACAGACACACACACACACACACACACACACACACACACACACACACACACACAGAGAAGTATTTAGAAGTACATGAGGAGAAGTATTAGAAGTATTTGAGGAGAAGTATTTAGAAGTATTTGAGGAGAAGTATTAGAAGTATTTGAGGAGAAGTAATTAGAAGTATTTGAGGAGAAGTATTAGAAGTATTTGAGGAGAAGTATTAGAGAAGTATTTGAACGCGTCATTTGATGGCAGCGGTGATGATGTGTTCAAAGACTGTTGGAAATGTGAAAAACCAACAATAATTTCTTCGTTTACAGTTTTTGTGGATCTGAAAAATGTAAAAACATCATCAACAACAAATGTGAAAGAAAATAAAAACTATAGAAATCTCCAACAGTTAAAGACCCGGTTCACAGCCCGGTCAAGGACCCGGTTAAGGACCCGGTTGAAGACCCGGTCGAAGACTGACCTGC
>NW_024633089.1:0-671 GCF_008729295.1 Plectropomus leopardus
AAGTGCATCTTGAAAAAATGACCAAAAGAGCAAGGCTATAGTATGGCAAAAATGTCAAAATTTGACATGTCTAAAAAACAGTTGAAAACCACTTAGTGTAGCATGTAGAAGCATTTTATAGCATACAGTGCTGAAAAAAACATCCAAAAAACATCAGAAAACCCATAAAATAGCATGTTAAAAAAATGACCAAAAAAGCAAGGCTATAGTATGGCGAAAATGTCAAAATTTGACATGTCTAAAAAACAGTTGAAAACCACTTAATATAGCATGTAAAAGCATGTTGTAGTATACAGTGTTCGAAAAACATCCCAAAAAGACTAAAAAACCCATAAAAGTGCGTGTTGAAAAAATGACCAAAAGAGCAAGGCTATAGTATGGCAAAAATGTCAAAATTTGGCATGTCTAAAAAACAGTTGAAAACCACTTAGTGTAGCATTTAGAAGCATTTTATAACATACAGTGCTGAAAAAAACATCCAAAAAACATCAGAAAACCCATAAAATAGCATGTCGAAAAAATGACCAAAAGAGTAAGGCTATAGTATGGCGAAAATGTCAAAATTTGGCATGTCTAAAAAATAGTTGAAAACCACTTAGTAGAGCATATAGAGGCGTGTTATACTATACAGTGCTGAAAAAACATCCAAAAACATCAGAAAACCCATAAAA
>NW_024633090.1:0-706 GCF_008729295.1 Plectropomus leopardus
CACACACATACACACAAACACACATGCACGCATAAACACACACACACGCACGCATAAACACACACACACATACACCCACACGCACGCATAAACACACACACGCACGCATAAACACACACACACGCACGCACACACACGCGTGTGCACACGCGCGCGCACGCACGCACACATGCATGCACACATGCATGCACTCACACACACACATACACACAAACACACATGCACGCATAAACACACACACACACACACGCACGCATAAACACACACACACACACACACACACACACACACACACACGCACGCATACACACACACACACACACGCACGCATAAACACACACGCACGCGTGTTAACTAACCATCCACCAGCCTACGACTAAAAGCTGCATCACTAGTTTTGGTTTTCACACTCGGAGAATTTGTCGCAGTGTTTTGTCGCGTAACAATAAACCTAAAGAGAAAAACTAAAAGCATGTGCGTCTGTCGATAAACACGAGTTTAAAAGCAGAGCGCTGACAATGAAAATGTAGAAACGTATAAGAAACAGCGGCGGACGAAGTATTCAGATCATTAACTGAAGCAAAAGTAAAATATCAAACTGTAAAAACAGATATGCTTAATTCAAACAATCACTTGACATTTACATAAATCGATAAAACAAACGCGAACACATCAGTAAAAATACTCTGGAAAAAGTCCTGTACTG
>NW_024633091.1:0-449 GCF_008729295.1 Plectropomus leopardus
ACACACACACACACACACACGTTTATAAATCTTTCTCTCCAGCTCTTTATTTTCCCGCTTTATAAAAAAAAAAAAACCCAAAAAAACAAAAAAACGTTTGTATATAGAAGTATTGATAAGTTTGATAAGTTGATAAGATATTGATAAGTAGTAATTTGTTTTAGATAAGTTGTTATAAGTTTAAGACACTGATAAGTTTAGAATACTGATATTTATAAGATATGAGATATTGATTTGACTTTTAGGTTGTAGTCATGATGAGTTTAGATATTGATAAGTTTAAGATAATAAAAGTAATGAAAGCTAAGTTTTAAATGTTGATAAGTATTGATCAGTTTCAGTTGTAGTTAATTGATAAGTTTAGGTTGTAAACAAGTCATTATAAGTTTTTGATATTAATAAGTTAAGGATAAGAATGAAATTAACAAATGGTAAGTTTAAGATTTGCA
>NW_024633092.1:0-496 GCF_008729295.1 Plectropomus leopardus
CTGCCTCCAACAGCCAGACGCAGCTAGACCCGTCTCCAGGACCGGGTCCGTTCCAGATCTCTCCGGGGTGCCGCCCGAATACAACGACTTCAGGGAGGTGTTCAATAAGTCAAGGGCCACTTCTCTGCCTCCTCACCGGCCCTATGACTGTGCCATTGATCTCCTTCCCGGGTCAGCACCTCCTAAGGGTCGCCTCTACTCCCTCTGTGCACCTGAGAGGGAGGCCATGGAGACCTACATAAATGACTCTTTGGGTAGCGGCATAATCCGCCCCTCCTCATCTCCTGCCGGAGCCGGATTTTTCTTCGTGGGGAAGAAAGATGGTTCTTTACGACCTTGCATTGACTATAGGGGGATGAGTGGAAAACGGCCTTCAACACCCCTACTGGACATTATGAGTATCTAGTGATGCCGTTCGGTCTCACTAATGCCCCGGCCGTTTTCCAGGGCCTCGTCAACGACGTCCTCAGAGACTACCTGAATAAGTTTGTGTTCG
>NW_024633093.1:2500-4665 GCF_008729295.1 Plectropomus leopardus
ATGTCGGTGGATGATGATGATGATGTCAGTGGATGATGATGATGTCAGTGGATGATGATGATGATGTCAGTGGATGATGATGATGATGTCAGTGGATGATGATGATGGTGGTGATGATGATGTCGGTGGATGATGATGATGGTGGTGATGATGATGATGTCAGTGGATGATGATGATGGTGGTGATGATGATGTCGGTGGATGATGATGATGGTGGTGATGATGATGATGTCAGTGGATGATGATGATGGTGGTGATGATGATGATGACGTCAGTGGATGATGATGATGGTGGTGATGATGATGATGACGTCAGTGGATGATGATGATGGTGGTGATGATGATGTCAGTGGATGATGATGATGATGTCAGTGGATGATGATGTTGGTGGATGATGATGATGATGTCAGAGGATGATGATGATGTCAGTGGATGATAATGATGTCAGTGGATGATGATGATGTCAGTGGATGATAATGATGTCAGTGGATGATGATGATGTCGGTGGATGATGATGATGATGTCAGTGGATGATGATGATGTCGGTGGATGATGATGATGATGTCAGTGGATGATGATGATGTCAGTGGATGATGATGATGATGTCAGTGGATGATGATGATGTCGGTGGATGATGATGATGATGTCAGTGGATGATGATGATGTCGGTGGATGATGATGATGTCAGTGGATGATGATGATGGTGATGATGATGATGATGTCAGTGGATGATGATGATGGTGGTGATGATGATGTCGGTGGATGATGATGATGTCAGTGGATGATGATGATGGTGGTGATGATGATGTCAGTGGATGATGATGATGGTGGTGATGATGATGACGTCAGTGGATGATGATGATGTCGGTGGATGATGATGATGATGTCAGTGGATGATGATGATGTCAGTGGATGATGATGATGTCGGTGGATGATGATGATGATGTCAGTGGATGATGATGATGTCAGTGGATGATGATGATGGTGGTGATGATGATGATGATGTCAGTGGATGATGATGATGATGTCAGTGGATGATGATGATGGTGGTGATGATGATGTCGGTGGATGATGATGATGATGTTAGTGGATGATGATGATGATGTCAGTGATGATGATGATGATGATGATGATGTCAGTGATGATGATGATGGTGGTGATGATGATGTCGGTGGATGATGATGATGTCGGTGGATGATGATGATGATGTCAGTGGATGATGATGATGGTGGTGATGATGATGTCGGTGGATGATGATGATGGTGGTGGATGATGATGATGATGTCGGTGGATGATGATGATGGTGGTGATGATGATGATGTCAGTGGATGATGATGATGGTGTCGGTGGATGATGATGATGGTGGTGATGATGATGATGTCAGTGGATGATGATGATGGTGGTGATGATGATGATGACGTCAGTGGATGATGATGGTGGTGATGATGATGATGACGTCAGTGGATGATGATGATGGTGGTGATGATGATGATGTCAGTGGATGATGATGATGGTGGTGATGATGATGATGTCAGTGGATGATGATGATGGTGGTGGATGATGATGATGATGTCAGTGGATGATGATGATGGTGGTGATGATGATGTCAGTGGATGATGATGATGGTGGTGATGATGATGTCGGTGGATGATGATGATGATGGTGGTGATGATGATGATGTCGGTGGATGATGATGATGGTGGTGATGATGATGTCAGTGGATGATGATGATGGTGGTGATGATGATGATGACGTCAGTGGATGATGATGATGGTGGTGATGATGATGATGTCAGTGGATGATGATGATGGTGGTGATGATGATGACGTCAGTGGATGATGATGATGTTGGTGATGATGATGATGACGTCAGTGGATGATGATGATGTTGGTGGATAATAATGGCGGTTTGTGTTGCAGGTGTCGAGTTTAGCACCGATGTTGGACTACACCACGGAGATGGACCGTTACCGCTCGTCCATCGCTAGCTTCTATAAAACCAACGTCAACATGAACATGAACGTCACAAACTTCCCTCAGTCTGCCAAACTGGCGGCCCGTTTGGCGGCCGCAGCCCCTATCTTTCCCCCTGCTGCCGCCAGGCTGGGCGCCATGGCGACAGCGCCTTGGGGCTGCCACGACAACATGAACGTGAACATGAACCATCC
>NW_024633094.1:0-1055 GCF_008729295.1 Plectropomus leopardus
GTAGTAGGTTCAGGTGTAGTTGTAGTGGGTTCAGGTGTTGTAGTGGTTGGTTCAGGGGTTGTTGTAGTAGGCTCTGGTGTAGTGGTAGTAGGTTCTGGTGTAGTTGTAGTAGGTTCAGGTGTTGTAGTAGTTGGTTCAGGGGTTGTCGTAGTAGGTTCTGGTGTAGTTGTAGTAGGTTCAGGTGTTGTCGTAGTAGGTTCAGGTGTAGTTGTAGTAGGTTCAGGTGTCATAGTGTAGTTGGTTCAGGGGTTGTCGTAGTAGGTTCAGGTGTTGTAGTAGTTGGTTCAGGGGTTGTCGTAGTAGGTTCTGGTGTAGTTGTAGTAGGTTCAGGCGTTGTAGTAGTTGGTTCAGGGGTTGTGGTAGTTGGTTCAGGGGTTGTTGTAGTAGGTTCTGATGTTGTAGTGGTAGGATCAGGGGTAGTTGAAGTGGGTTCAGGTGTAGTAGTAGTTGGTTCAGGGGTTGTCGTAGTAGGTTCTGGTGTAGTGGTAGTAGGTTCTGGTGTAGTTGTAGTGGGTTCAGGTGTTGTAGTGGTAGGTTCTGGTGTAGTTGTAGTAGGTTCAGGTGTTGTAGTAGTGGGTTCAGGGTTGTCGTAGTAGGTTCTGGTGTAGTGGTGTAGTAGGTTCTGGTGTAGTTGTAGTAGATTCAGGTGTTGTAGTTGTTGGTTCAGGGGTTGTCGTAGTTGGTTCAGGGTTGTCGTAGTAGGTTCTGGTGTTGTAGTGGTAGGTTCTGGTGTAGTTGTAGTAGGGTTCAGGTGTAGTAGTAGTTGGTTCAGGGGTTGTCGTAGTAGGTTCTGGTGTAGTGGTAGTAGGTTCTGCTGTAGTTGTAGTGGGTTCAGGTGTTGTAGTGGTAGG
Organism: Plectropomus leopardus; assembly: GCF_008729295.1. Classification (NCBI taxonomy): domain Eukaryota; kingdom Metazoa; phylum Chordata; class Actinopteri; order Perciformes; family Serranidae; genus Plectropomus; species Plectropomus leopardus. The sequence continues at coordinate 852 of NW_024633094.1, forward strand.
TTCTGGTGTAGTGGTAGTAGGTTCAGGTGTAGTTGTAGTGGGTTCAGGTGTTGTAGTGGTTGGTTCAGGGGTTGTTGTAGTAGGCTCTGGTGTAGTGGTAGTAGGTTCTGGTGTAGTTGTAGTAGGTTCAGGTGTTGTAGTAGTTGGTTCAGGGGTTGTCGTAGTAGGTTCTGGTGTAGTTGTAGTAGGTTCAGGTGTTGTCGT
>NW_024633095.1:0-856 GCF_008729295.1 Plectropomus leopardus
GAATGGCGTTCTAAATAATGTAATCTTGCGGCTCTTTTAGACGAATGTTCTGGATGGTTTTCATCAGGACAGAAGACAGAAGACGTTTGTCAGAGTTTGACGCTCATAGAAAAGTATTTAGTGATTTACAGACGTCTCTTTCCTCATGATAGTCAACAAGGAAAAGTCTCTCTGAGTCAGTGTCATCACGTCATCACGTGTCATCACGTCATCACGTGTCATCACATCATCACGTGTCATCACATCATCACGTGTCATCACGTATCATCACATCATCACGTGTCATCACATCATCACGTATCATCACATCATCACGTGTCATCACATCATCACGTGTCATCACATCATCACGCGTCATCACGTATCATCACATCATCACGTGTCATCACATCATCACGTGTCATCACATCATCACGCGTCATCATGTGTCATCACATCATCACGTGTCATCACGTGTCATCACATCATCACGTGTCATCACGTGTCATCACGTCATCACGCGTCATCATGTGTCATCACATCATCACGTGTCATCACGTGTCATCACATCATCACATCATCACGTGTCATCAAGTGTTGTCACCTGTGGTCACGTGTCATCATGTGTCGTCATGTATCGGTGCGTGACTCAACGCTGTTATTACACTTTTGGCAATGATGTAAATTCAGCATCAACGCATGGCGCCCTTCCTGTGGGCTTGGTTCGTACGGACAGACACCATGACGACAGCTCCTCACGCTGAGGGGACTCACCTGTCCCGCCCCCTGCTGTCCACACACAAGCCTGTGTTACCTGTGTGTGTGAGTGTGTGTGTGTGTTACCTGTGGTAGTGTGGTGCGAGGTGGCGGTCTGAGC
>NW_024633096.1:0-703 GCF_008729295.1 Plectropomus leopardus
TGTGTGTGTGTGTGTGTGTGTGTGTGTGTGTCTGTCTGTGTGTTTCAGGAGACTGGATGTGTCCGGTGAACAAGGGCGACGACAAGAAGAAGAAAGATGTGAATAAGGAGGAGGAGGAGGGCAGTGAGCCCAAAGGAGATCCAGAAATGGCTCCGATTTACCTGAGGAGACTTCTGCCTGTTTTTGCACAAACCTTTCAGCGACTACAAACTACAGCTTTATTAAACCATGCTGCCTTCTATTAGGTAAACTACAAACTACAAACTACAGCTTTATTAAACCATGCTGCCTTCTATTAGGTAAACTACAAACTACAAACTACAGCTTTATTAAACCGTGCTGCCTTCTATTAGGTAAACTACAAACTACTGGCTGTGGGATCAAAAATGTCAGTTTGAATGGGTTTCAATGGAGCATTTTTGGACCTGAACAGTCTGAATGTAACTATTTAGTTTCCACAGTGTATTTTAGACTTATTGTAGGAGCTGAGCTGCAAATTCACTGATTACACTCAAATACACAATCTGGACTACATTTAGGACACATGCATCAACACACACACAGTTATCACAACAGGAAGAAGAAAAGAGACTAAAATGAGAGAAACAGTCTTTAAAGGGTTAAACCATGCTGCCTCCTGTTAGGTAAACAGTATAATTTGATTTTTGCTTTGACAGAAGTTTGATGTACTGTGTGAAGTTAA
>NW_024633097.1:0-111 GCF_008729295.1 Plectropomus leopardus
TCTCTGTGTGTCTCTGTGTCTCTGTGTCTCTGTGTGTGTCTCTGTGTCTCTGTGTGTGTCTCTGTGTCTCTGTGTGTGTGTGTGTGTGTGTGTGTGTGTGTGTGTGTGTGT
>NW_024633097.1:171-620 GCF_008729295.1 Plectropomus leopardus
ACACACACACACACACACACACACATACACACACAGGTGAACACACACACACAGGTGAACACACACACACACACATACGCACACAGGTGAACACACACACACACACAGGTGAACACACACACACAGGTGAACACACACACACACAGGTGAACATACACACACACACACACACACACACACACACACACACAGGTGAAACACATTATGATGAAGAAAAATTTCAAAATTGTCTTTTTATTTCGAAATTTTCATTACAAATGTCTCTGTGTCTCTGTGTGTCTCTGTGTCTCTGTGTCTCTGTGTGTGTCTCTGTGTGTCTCTGTGTCTCTGTGTCTCTGTGTGTGTCTCTGTGTGTCTCTGTGTCTCTGTGTGTGTCTCTGTGTGTCTCTGTGTCTCTGTGTCTCTGTGTCTCTGTGTGTGTCTCTGTGTGTCTCTGTGTCTCTGTGTCT
>NW_024633098.1:0-4162 GCF_008729295.1 Plectropomus leopardus
TGTGTGTGTGTCTTCATTATATAGACAGACATGTTCAAGATTGTTGTCACATGATTGAGTTTCTGCCTTAAAGAGATACAAAAAGAATGAAAAGGTCCATTTATCTATTTTGCTGTGTTTAGACATGCGATGTAAACTGTTTCTTCTTTGAAAAGGGACGCTTCAGAGCGCAGATGTTGATGAAAACTCCTATGTAAACACACAAGCCGCATTACATTGAGCACTTGTGGGCTGGGAGGTTCAGGTTAGGCACTTAGTGGTTTGGGGGAGAGAACCATATTTGACAAAAGATGTGTGAGGACCGTCCAAGTCGATTTCCTGAGTTTAGTCTGTAAGTGAGATGCAAGCACACACATACTATTTCTTCAATTTCCTTTTCCCCAGATGCCCCCTGACAAAACTTTCTGTTTTAGGTCAACAGAAAAAGATTTTTTTTAGTATATAAGTATACGCTTTATGTTGTTTTACTGATGCTAGTCTTTCATTATGATATATTGTACAGTTATATAGCTGAAATTAAAACTAAACATGATGTCCGAAAAAATGATTTACGGAGTACTGGTTCACGGTTTTCGTGTAATGTAGAAGCATTGTAGAGAGTATTATTATCTAATGAAAGCATGCTGTAATAATATGAATACAAGATGTAGACATAAGATAAAAATGTTGTAGTAGATACATGACATGTCGAAACACATGATGCTGCCGATACTACAGCAATACCCTATGAGGACGTACTGTTAAAATGTCAAAACAGGAACAAATACACAATGAAGATGTACTGTCAAAATGTTGTAGCAGGTATAAATACCTTTTAAAGACATAATGTGAAAAGTCTTTATACACAGAGAGAGAGATGGAAAGCAGACACAGCAACGCAGTTTCAAAGGGGTGACATTGGCTGACACATGTAGTTATGTGAAAGCATCTGTGTGTGTGTGTGTGTGTGTGTGTGTGTGTGTGTGTGTGTGTGTGTGTTTGTGTGTGTTTGTGTGTGTTTGTGTGTGTGTTTTAACTAGCACATTGGATATGCCATAGATTATGGACACAATGACAAACTTTTGGCGTGTGCGTGTGTGTGTGTTTGTGACTTGGTAACAGAGGGAAATTCATGCCCATCGTTGAGTGCACATTGGCAATGAATGTACATAAGAGCATAACCCTCAGCCAAAGCTACACTTACCACACACACACACACACACACACACACACACACACACACCACACACACACTCACTGCATACCACACACAGGAACAAACACACTGACAGTGACACAGAAAGAGGTTTCGCTTGAATACACACCTGTCCTTTTGCTCTATGGTACACAGCACACAGTCTGACTACAGGCCATGCTCTGTGTGTGTGTGTGTGGTGTGTGTGTGTGTGTGTGTGTGCGCGCGCGTGTGTGTGTGTGTGTGTGTGTCAAAGGGCCTCCAGGGTATTCATGTACACAGACAGCTCCTCACAGGCCAAAAGTCCTGTACAACAGCCTTACTCTCTATCTGTCCCTCTGTTTTTTTTTTTTTTTGTTTTTTTTATTCTGTACTTCTCTTTTCATTCACTCTTTATTTTGATCGCCAGCTCCCTGTTTTTCATTCTTACCTTCTTCGTTCTCTCACTCTCTTTCTATCCCCAGGGTTCTCTCTCTTTTGACCCATAGGAGGAATAAATCTGCATGATTTTCCTTTGGAAATGTCCCCAGATGTGGTGTGTCAGTGTGTCAGTGAGTCAGATTGTGGCGTGTCAGTGGGTGTCTCAGTATTTGGACGTGTGTGTGTGTGCATGCATAAGTGAATGTGAGTGTATGTCGGGTGTTTTAGTAGAGAAAATAAAGATGATAACGTGAACGAGGAATATTTGAGATGCATTAATAACTTTTTTTTCACATAATACATCTTTTATTGTCAGTCTGTCAAAATATCAGATAAAACACATAATGCATTCTTGTCAAGTAAATTTTATTTATAGTATGCCAAATGGAAAGTTATCTCAGGAATCTTTTCATGTGGAGCAAGTGTAGATCACACTCTTATAAATTACAATAGACCCAATAATTCAAACTAGTTCCCACCAAGACCAAGCGCATTATGCAGCAGCAACAAGGAAAACTTCCTTTTAACAGTCAGAAACCTTGAGCAGAATAGAATACTATGATACATAAGGAAGTAAAGGAAACAAATAACAGAAACTATAAAAGTACCCTTTTAAAAATGATATTATATTTTATTCTCTTTCTTGTTAAATGTCCATCATCAGACAGTGAAATACATTTTTTTTTTTGCAAGGAATGTAGGTTGGCATTCTTCCCTAAGTCTGACACATGGTGGTTCAATCTTTTTTTATTGTGGAGTTTGTTGTTGATTTAAAGTATTATCCACTATTGTACAAATGATGAAACTATCATCTGTATAGTCTTTTTTGTGGCTGTAGTTCATATGTACTGTAGTGAATTTACTGTACAGATGTTGATTGTAATTCTCACATATTTAAAACTCCTCTGTCTGTACAGTGTTTTAGTTATAATTTATTTTCCTTGGGTATTTTTTGTCTGTTTTTCTGTTTGTGCAGGTTGGCACTCGGTGGCTATTCAGAGTGAGTGAAACATTTTTTTATGTCTTCACACTGGCTTCAGGTTTGAGTCGGGCAAGAACAGAGAAATTGCGCAAGCTGTCAGTCTCAGGCAGAGTCTGAGCGCCTCAGGCTTGGACCTGAATTTCCAGGCCTGTGCAGGACTTGAGTGGAGTGGCCTGTGATGTACAGTGCATGAAGTGGGAGAGTGCTGCTGTCAGGCCGTGTGTAGGTCATTAATAATCCTATAAAGATTTGATTCAGGCCGATAAGTGAGAAAGGTGGGGCCCATAAATATATTTTCTTTAGTGTATATGATATGAAATCTGAAAAGCATTCCAGTATAGATGTATTCCAGTGTTAGGTGTGTTATTGCAATGTACTGAGAATACCCTGATCTAACTATCCAACTGTTAGCCATTTATCTGCAAGCACATACCAGTGCAACTGTAAGATTCTTGTCAAGGACATTTCCCTTTAAGACCTTTTCTTCTGTTGCTGTCATTGTTTAATTATAAATGCTCTCCAGGCGTTAACATTTAAATTAGGGGAAGTCATATGTTGCAGTTGATAGTGAAGCCCCCCAAGAGAAAATCCCTGATTGTGGGCTATTGAAATAAAATCGACTCAACTTGACTCACTGTCAAAGGTGAAACTACTGGTATGAACAAATGTTGTATGGAGTCATGGTTAATGTTGGTAGTTTTATCTGTGCTTTTTCTCCAATAACATTTTCATTGTCTGCTATAGATAAAGCCTGTGTAACAAGTAGTATATGTCCAAGGAAATAGTTTTTGTATGTGTTCTACCATGGTCAAGTTACTGTAAAAACCATAGCTTCATTGCAATATTACACAATAGTAGCATCATGAAAGAGAGATCAAGTTTAGTGTACTGGACAAAAAATGATGCAACATAATGTCAAAGGGGAAATTGTGCCAGATAATGGGGTTGTGATCTGTAGCATGGAAACAGGAATAGAACAGTCCTATTTAACAATTTAAAATCAGATGACGGCCTTACTATGACTATTGCGGTGCAAAAAGTTTGCTTTTTTTGTCTCAGTGAAACTAATTCATGTAGTTCAGCAGCTTGATTCCAATATGGAATTACATTTTATAGATTATGTGTATGTTTTTATTTGCTTGAATGATCTTTTTTGTTGTTGTTTTCTGGCATAAAGTTAAGTACATTTTTATTTTAACCTAGATTTAATTATGTAAAGGTTTTCACTGATCTGTGAAAAAAAATGTGCATCAGAGTATCTTTATCATGCAGAGCATTCAGTTTACCTTCATCCAGCACCGTCTTCTGAATAAGCAAATAAGATCCAGGAATTAAAATAATGCCATTGAAAACAATGGCACTGATTAAAGACGCACTTCAGACTAATGTGCATGGTAATCATCAATACACAGGCTGAAATGATTCCCAGTAAGTGGAAGCATTTGTGTGCCTGCATGTGTGTGTTTGGCAGAGAAAAACTGTTTATGTGATATAGTTAGATACTTTATTTATCCATGGGGGGACTTCTCTGTATGTCTTTGTGTGTGTGTGTGTGTGTGTGTGTGTGTGTGTGTGTGTGTGTGTGT
>NW_024633099.1:0-569 GCF_008729295.1 Plectropomus leopardus
AAAATATGGCATGTCGAAAAAATGACCCAGAAAGCAAGGCTATAGTATGGCAAAAATGTCAAAAAATGACATGTCCCAAAAACAACTGAAAATACTTGAAAACTGCTTTAAATAGCGCACTGAGACACTCCATAGCATAGAAAGTAAGAAAAACGGCCAAAAAACCAAAAATATGGCATGTCAAAAAAAATGACCTAAAAGGAAAGGCTATAGCATGGCAAAAATGTCAAAAAATGCCATGTCCGAAAAACAGCTGAAAATACCTGAAAACTGCTTAAAACAGCTTTAAATAGGGTGCTGAGACACGCCATAGCATAGAAAGTTAGAAAAACGGCCAAAAAGACAAAAATATGGCATGTCGAAAAAATGACCCAGAAAGCAAGGCTATAGTATGGCAAAAATGTCAAAAAATGTCATGTCCCAAAAACAGCTGAAAATACCTGAAAACTGCTTCAGATAGTGCACTGAGACACGCCATAGCATAGAAAGTTGCAAAAACGGCTAAAAAGAACAAAATATGGCATGTCGAAAAAATGACCCAGAAAGCAAGGCTATAGTATGGCAAAAAT
>NW_024633100.1:0-746 GCF_008729295.1 Plectropomus leopardus
ACTGTCTCCATGTTTTCTGTCTCCATGTTTACTGTCTCCACATGTTTTCCGTCTCCGTGTTTACTGTCTCCATGTTTTCTGTCTCCATGTTTACTGTCTCCATGTTTATTGTCTCCATGTTTTGTCTCCATGTTTTCTGTTTCCATGTTTACTGTCTCCATGTTTATTGTCTCCATGTTTTGTCTCCATGTTTTCTGTCTCCATGTTTACTGTCTCCATGTTTTCTGTCTCCATGTTTACCGTCTCCGTGTTTACTGTCTCCAGATGTTTACTGTCTCCAGATGTTTACTGTCTCCATGTTTATTGTCTCCATGTTTTGTCTCCGTGTTTTCTGTCTCCATGTTTACTGTCTCCAGATGTTTTCTGTCTCCATGTTTTCTGTCTCCATGTTTACTGTCTCCAGATGTTTACTGTCTCCATGTTTATTGTCTCCATGTTTTGTCTCCGTGTTTTCTGTCTCCATGTTTACTGTCTCCAGATGTTTTCTGTCTCCATGTTTTCTGTCTCCATGTTTACTGTCTCCAGATGTTTTCTGTCTCCATGTTTTCTGTCTCCAGATGTTTTCTGTCTCCATGTTTACTGTCTCCAGATGTTTTCTGTCTCCATGTTTACTGTCTCCATGTTTTCTGTCTCCAGATGTTTTCTGTCTCCATGTTTTCTGTCTCCAGATGTTTACTGTCTCCATGTTTACTGTCTCTGTGTTTTCTGTCTCCGTGTTTACTGTCTCCAGATGTGTAGGTTCATAT
>NW_024633101.1:0-699 GCF_008729295.1 Plectropomus leopardus
TGGGAAATGTCATTTTTGACATTTTTGCCATACTATAGCCTTGCTTTTTTGGTCATTTGTTCGACATCCGAAATGTGGGTGTTTTATGCAATTTTAGCAACATTCTATGCTACGGCGTGTCTAAATACGCTAGTATTCGTAGTTTCTAGCAGTTTTTATTAGTTTTTGGGAAAATGCCATTTTTGACATTTTTGCCATACTATAACCTTGCTTTTTTGGTCATTTTTTAACATCTTTGCCTTGCTTCTTTGGTCATTTTTTTCCACCACACGAAATTTGGGTGTTTTTTGCAATTTAAGCAACATTCTATGCTATTGCGTGTCTAAATACGCTATTATCCGTAGTTTCTAGCAGTTTTTATCAGTTTTTGGGAAATGTCATTTTTTGACATTTTTGCCATACTATAGCCTTGCTTTTTTGGTCATTTTTTGCACATACGAAATTTGGGTGTTGTTTGCAATTTTAGCAACATNACATTTGATGCTATGGCGTGTCTAAATACGCTATTAAATGTAGTTTCTAGCAGTTCTTAGTTGTTTTTGGGAAATGTCATTTTTGACATTTTTGCCATACTATAGCCTTGCTTTTTTGGTCATTTGTTCGACATCCGAAATGTGGGTGTTTTATGCAATTTTAGCAACATTCTATGCTACGGCGTGTCTAAATACGCTAGTATTCGTAGTTTCTAGCAGTTTTTAT
>NW_024633102.1:486-718 GCF_008729295.1 Plectropomus leopardus
ACACACTCACACACACACACACACACACACACACACACACACACACGCTCGCTCAGAGTAACAGTCGTCTGTTTCCTCCTCAGATCATCCCTCACTTCTTCCCTCCTCTGGAGTCTCAGGTCCGTCAGGGCGTCTTCAACTCGCTCACGTTCATCATGGAGAAGAGAGTGCTGGCGTGAGAAGTGCACACACACACACACACACACACACACACACACACACACACACACAC
>NW_024633103.1:0-833 GCF_008729295.1 Plectropomus leopardus
ATGTGGTTTTAAACTGTTTTTGGGACAGGTCATTTTTTGACATTTTTTGCCATAGTATAGCCTTGCCTTTTCTGTCATTTTTTGGACATGCAGAATTATTGCTTTTTTTGGCCATTTTTTCAACTTTCTATGCTATGGTACATCTCAGAAGGCTATTTTATGTCCTTTAATGTGGTTTTAAACTGTTTTTGGGACAGGTCATTTTTTGACATTTTTGCCATAGTATAGCCTTGCCTTCTCAGTCATTTTTTGGGCCTGCAAAATTATTGCTTTTTTGGCCATTTTTGCAACTTTCTATGCTATGGTACATCTCAGAAGGCTATTTCATGTCCTTTAATGTGGTTTTAAACTGTTTTTGGGACAGGTCATTTTTTGACATTTTTGCCATAGTATAGCCTTGCCTTTTCTGTCATTTTTTGGACATGCAGAATTATTGCTTTTTTGGCCATTTTTTGCAACTTTCTAAGCTATGGTACATCTCAGAAGGCTATTTTATGTCATTTAATGTGGTTTTAAAATGTTTTTGGGACAGGTCATTTTTTGACATTTTTGCCATACTATAGCCTTGCCTTTTCTGTCATTTTTTTGGACCTGCAAAATTATTGCTTTTTTGGCCATTTTTGCAACTTTCGATACAATGGCAAGTTGCAGAAGGCTATTTTATGCCCTTTAATGTGGTTTTAAGCTGTTTTTGGGACAGGTCATTTTTTGACATTTTTGCCATAGTATAGCCTTGCCTTTTCTGTCATTTTTTGGACATGCAGAATTATTGCTTTTTTGGCCATTTTTGCAACTTTCTATGCTATGGTACATATCAGAAAGCTATTTTATGT
>NW_024633104.1:0-896 GCF_008729295.1 Plectropomus leopardus
CCTTTGTCGCCTTTTTCACCATTTTTTCCAACACGCTAAATTAGCGTTTTTTTTTTTTTTAACTTTTTTGGCTTCAATTTCCACTTTGTCCACTATGGCGCGTCTCTACAAGCTAGAATACGCTGTTTTCAGACATTTTTGGGACGTGTCAAATTTTGACCTTTTTCGCCTTACTATACTATTGTCTTTGTATCCTTTTTCACCATTTTTTCCAACACGCTAAATTAGCGTTTTTTTTTTTCTTTTTTGGCTTCAATTTCCATTTTGTCCACTATGGCGTGTCTCTACAAGCTAGAATATGCTGTTTTCAGACATTTTTGGGACGTGTCAAATTTTGACTTTCTTCGTCATACTATACTATTGCCTTTGTCACCTTGTTTGCCATTTGTTCCAACATGCTAAATTAGCTGGTTTTTGGACTTTTTTGGCTTCAATTTCCACTTTGTCCACTATGGCGCGTCTCTACAAGCTAGAATACGCTGTTTTCAGACATTTTTGGGACGTGTCAAAATTTGACGTTTTTCGCCATACTATACTATTGCCTTTGTCGCCTTTTTCGCCATTTGTTCCAACATGCTAAATTAGTGGGTTTTTGGACTTTTTTGGCTTCAATTTCCACTTTGTCCACTGTGGCGCGTCTCTACAAGCTAGAATATGTGGTTTTCAGACATTTTTGGGACGTGTCAAATTTTGACTTTCTTCGCCATACTATACTATTGCCTTTGTCGCCTTTTTCGCCATTTTACACAACATGATAAATTAGCGGGTTTTTGGACTTTTTTGGCTTCTATTTCTACTTTGTCCACTATGGCGCGCCTCTACAAGCTAGAATATGCTGTTTTCAGACATTTTTGGGACGTGTGAAAATTTGACCTTTTTCGCCATACTATACTATT
>NW_024633105.1:0-355 GCF_008729295.1 Plectropomus leopardus
ACTCTGAAACAACAGCTGCGGGGTGATGAGGATGAGGATGAGGATGAGGATGATGAGGATGAGGATGAGGATGATGATGAGGACGAGGATGATGAGGATGATGATGAGGATGATGATGAGGACGAGGATGATGAGGATGATGATGAGGATGATGATGAGGACGAGGATGATGATGAGGACGAGGATGATGATGATGAGGACGAGGATGATGAGGATGATGATGAGGATGATGATGAGGACGAGGATGTTGATGATGAGGATGAGGATGATGATGCCGATGATAATGATGATGATGATGACGATAATGATGTTGATGATGAGGATGATGATGATGATGAGGACGAGGATGATGATG
>NW_024633105.1:446-628 GCF_008729295.1 Plectropomus leopardus
GAGGATGATGATGTTGATGATGAGGATGATGATGATGATGATGATGTTGATGATGAGGATGAGGATGATGATGAGGACGAGGATGATGATGTTGATGATGAGGATGATGATGATGATGTTGATGATGAGGATGATGATGATGATGAGGACGAGGATGATGATGTTGATGATGAGGATGATGA
>NW_024633106.1:0-881 GCF_008729295.1 Plectropomus leopardus
TCTTACCCTTGCATCGGCTCATGGCGCCTGTCGTTTCACTCAGTTTTGGAGACGCCGCAGTTTCCCTAAAACAGAAAAAAACAACATCAAAGACACTCTGGTCAACAAATTGCCTATATCCGGACTTAAGCGGAAGGCATAGACTTGCTACTCTGTTATTTTTGGGTATGTTTCCATGTAAACAAACACACGTTTAGAGGGGCCGTAGGGGTCGGGTGCAGTGTGAGCTGGGCGGCAGCCGAAAGGCGGGGACCTTGGCGGTCCGATCCTCGGCTGCAGAAGCTAGTTCTGGGGACGTGGAATGTCACCTCTCTGGTGGGGAAGGAGCCTGAGCTGGTGCGCGAGGTTGAGAAGTTCCGACTAGATATAGTCGGCTTCACCTCGACGCATGGCTTGGGCTCCGGAACCAGTCTTCTTGAGAGGGGATGGACTCTCTTCCACTCTGGAGTTGCCACTGGTGAGAGGCGCCGGGCAGGGGTGGCAATACTTATTGCCCCCCCCGGCTCGGTGCCCTGTACGTTGGAGTTTACGCCGGTGAATGAGAGGATAGCCTCCCTCCGCCTTCGGGTTGGGGGACGGATCCTGACTGTTGTTTGTGCCTATGGTCCAAACAGCAGTTCAGAGTATCCACCCTTTTGGGAGTCCTTAGAGGGGGTGCTCCTTCTGGGAGCACTCTCCTCGTTCTGCTGGGGGACTTCAATGCTCACGTTGGCAACGACAGTTAGACCTGGAGGGGCGTGATCGGGAGGAATGGCCCCCCCAATCTGAACCCGAGTGGTGTTTTGTTATTGGACTTCTGTGCTCGCCACAGATTGTCCATAACGAACACCATGTTCAAGCATAAGGGTGTCCTGATGCCAAGTGCGCATATGGACACCCTT
>NW_024633107.1:0-631 GCF_008729295.1 Plectropomus leopardus
TTGGTTGGACGGCAGCATGCGGTCGCAGCACTACATATGAGGTTTTCCGTAAGTGAGTGAGTGAGTGATAGAGTTGTCACCATTGGCCAGTGTGAGTGAGATGTGACGTAGCTGTTTCATTATTGGCTGTTCTTATTTCAAATTAAATAGGCACAGAAACAGTGGACACGCTGTCAGAAGCCAATGGTCCTGTATTACTTTTACGTTATTACTCATTCTCTGTGAGCCATATAACATGGCAGCATTGTAGAAAAATAGCATGATCAACAGCTAACAAGCCATCCGTGATCGATATGTCAGTTTTGGATGGAGGAGAGAGAGGATCACCTCGTTGGTTTTGTTTGAGGAACAGCCATCTATATAAAACTAGGCCTCCATTTATTTAAAGTTATTAACTGATACTTGTCACTGTGTCAGAACAGGTGGTGCTGCTGCTGTTACAAATAAAAGGAGAAAATCAGACAATGATTGAAACTGAAGTGAATATTACGTGTTATAGTGGTGGACTAGGTGCTGCCACAATGACAGAATTCTCGGTTTGTTAATTAGCAGTGATAGGATGCTCCCATCAAAGCATATATTCTGGTTGTGTACCGCCCACCAGGGGGTAATCTGGATGGCTTTGTCTCTG
>NW_024633107.1:663-913 GCF_008729295.1 Plectropomus leopardus
TTTTGGTTGGACGGCAGCATGCGGTCGCAGCACTACATATGAGGTTTTCCGTAAGTGAGTGAGTGAGTGATAGAGTTGTCACCATTGGCCAGTGTGAGTGAGATGTGACGTAGCTGTTTCATTATTGGCTGTTCTTATTTCAAATTAAATAGGCACAGAAACAGTGGACACGCTGTCAGAAGCCAATGGTCCTGTATTACTTTTACGTTATTACTCATTCTCTGTGAGCCATATAACATGGCAGCATTGT
>NW_024633108.1:0-967 GCF_008729295.1 Plectropomus leopardus
TCTGTCTGCCTCTCCTCGTCTCTCCGTCCTCCCTGTGTGTGTCAGCCTGCTGTTTGTCTGCTGCTGTGTGCTGTCAGGGATTGAAGACGCCCTCTGCACATGCTCCAGTCATCATTGGCTTCCATACAGTAGTTTCCTCTCTGATTCATACGTTGACTGAATGGAATATACGGAACATGTAGCATTACATATTCACGACACATATTTCACACATTCTAAATCTTTGCTATCATGGTGGAAGAATGCTGCATTCACGTGCTCCTTAGAAATATCGTATTTATGAGTTATTAAAAGCACATAAACAGCCCTCCAAAGTCGTAATTACGCGTGGGAAATTGGGAAATTTTGTTAATACTCGAGTTGCAGAGTTGTGATGTGTGCCGTTTCAGGACAGCAGAAATGGCAGAAAGCATGGAAATGGCGTCAACAACTGATGGTAAAAATTTTTATATTTAGTTATTTTGTTCCTAGTAGCTATCGTTTACTATACACATTTTAATATATGCATCTATTAGCTGTAGCAAGCAGGCAAACTTTGAACTATAAAGCATGCCAGGTGAGAATAATAACATTGGCACAATGTCATAAATGCATAAACATGGTGGGCAAAAGTCAATGTTTGGTCCATGGTAGGAAACTTTTATTAATTCATGTATTTAATATAAATTTTTGATCATATATTAAGTGTAATTTGGTATTAATNTCTGTCTGCCTCTCCTCGTCTCTCCGTCCTCCCTGTGTGTGTCAGCCTGCTGTTTGTCTGCTGCTGTGTGCTGTCAGGGATTGAAGACGCCCTCTGCACATGCTCCAGTCATCATTGGCTTCCATACAGTAGTTTCCTCTCTGATTCATACGTTGACTGAATGGAATATACGGAACATGTAGCATTACATATTCACGACACATATTTCACACATTCTAAATCTTTGCTATCATGGTGGAAGAATGCTGCATTCACGTGCTCCTT
>NW_024633109.1:0-2248 GCF_008729295.1 Plectropomus leopardus
TGAAAACACCTGGAAACAGCTTAGAATAGCCTGCCAAGACATGCCATTGCAGAGAAAGTTGCAAAAAGAGCAAAAAACACCATAATTTGGCATGTCAAAAAAAATGAACAAAAATCCAAGACTATAGTAAGGCAAAAATGTCAAAATTTGACATGTCCCAAAAAATGCTGAAAACAGCTGGAAACCGCTTAGAATAGCCTGCCAAGACATGCCATAGCAGAGAAAGTTGCAAAAAGAGCAAAAAACGCCATAATTTGGCACGTCAAAAAAATGAACAAAAATCCAAGACTATAGTAAGGCAAAAATGTCAAAATTTGACATGTCCCTAAAACAGCTGAAAACAGTTGGAAACTGCCTAGAATAGCCTGCCAAGACATGCCATAGCGGAGAAAGCTGCAAAAAAACCAAAAATATACCATAATTTGGCATGTCAAAAAAATGAATAAAAGGCAATAGTATAGTATGTCAAAAATTGTCAAATTTTGACCACTCCTAACAATGGCTGAAAACAACATATAATCGGTTCTAGAGACACGTCATAGTATACAAAGTTAGAATACAGGCCAAAAAAGGCCAAAAACCTCAGAATTTTGCATGTTGAAAAAAAGGCAAACGCCATAGTATTGTATGTCTAAAAATTTCAAATTTTCACGTCAAAAAGATTGCTTAAAATGATATTTTAGCTTTTAGAGAAAGGTCATAGTACACAATGTTGAAGAAAAACGTCCTAACCGACATAATATAGCACGAGGAAAAAATACCTGAAAACGACATGGTATGTTATAGTAGAATAGTACTTTACCCAAACATTACACCCCAAGCAGAGGGAGGAAGCTTCTACTCGATCACGTCACCCCAAGGCCAGCCAATGAGGCAAGACGGAGAGCGGAGAGAGTGATGACGTGACGGACCTCCAGATAAAGAGGAACAGCAGATCACTGTGTGCTTTTTCGGGCTTTTTGTACTCCTGCCTTATCTTGTTTAGACCTCATGTTAAACTAAGTATATATGGCTCCTGCAAAAGGGAGTGAGGTGTGAGTGTTGCTTTTGTTTTACCTTGTGGACATTTTTATCTTTAAATAAAGCCTGCCTTGAGCAGTTTTAACCTTTTTCTACCACCCTTGAGTGTTCGCATTTCATCCTTCTGAGAATCTGGTGAGTGGCTAAAACGACAAAAAGACACAGGTTGCTGGACAAAGTTTGTTGCTTGAGTTTGGCTGGCAGAGTGAATAAAAACTCACACAAAACGAAGGGCGGGTAGTACCAGAGGTACTGCGGGAGTTGCCCTGGATTCCCCTGAAGAGGGGACTGATTGGAGATGCTCCCTCGGCCAGAGTTGTAGGGGGTTTGTCTCCTGGTCTGATAAACCATGAATGTAAACACTGTTGGGTATCCATTACTCAGGAAAGAAAAACTGCCAAGACACACCACAGCATAGAAAGTTGCAAAAACAGCCAAAAACACCATAATTTAGCATGTCAAAAAAATGACGGAAAATCCAAGACTATAGTAAGGCAAAAATGTCAAAATGTGCCATGTCTCGAAAAATTCTGAAAACAGCTGGAAACCGCTTAGAATAGCCTGCTAAGACATGCCATAGCAGAGAAAGTTGCAAAAAGAGTAAAAAACACCATAATTTAGCATGTCAAAAAAATGACCAAAAATCCAAGACTATAGTAAGGCAAAAATGTCAAAATTTGACATGTAAAATCCAAGACTATAGTAAGGCAAAAATGTCAAAAATTGACATGTCTCCAAAACAGCTGAAAACACCTGGAAGCTGCTTAGAATAGCCTGCCAAGACATGCCATAGCAGAGAAAGTTGCAAAAATACCAAAAAACAGCGTGAATTGGCATGTCGAAAAAATGACCAAAAATCCAAGACTATAGTAAGGCAAAAATGTCAAAATTTGACATGTCTCAAAAACAGCTGAAAACACCTGGAAACTGCTTAGAATAGCCTGCCAAGACATGCCATAGCAGAGAAAGTTGCAAAAAGAGCAAAAAACAGCGTAAATTGGCATGTCAAAAAAATGACCAAAAATCCAAGACTATAGTAAGGCAAAAATGTCAAAATTTGCCATGTCTTGAAAAAAAGCTGAAAACACCTGGAAACAGCTTAGAATAGCCTGCCAAAACACGCCATAGCAGAGAAAGTTGCAAAAAGAGCAAAAAACAGCGTAAATTGGCATGTCGAAAAAATGACCAAAAATCCAAGACTATAGTAAGGCAAAAATGTCAAAATTTG
>NW_024633110.1:0-976 GCF_008729295.1 Plectropomus leopardus
CAGGATCATTGATCAGGATCATTGATGGACTGATCAGGATCACTGATGGACTGATCAGGATCATTGATCAATGTGAATGTCTTGTATCAGTGTGGACACTTCAGTGGATGTCTGCGTCTTGTAATGAGACACAAACTGATTGAAAATCCACAATCGACTGGACATCAGGTTATGGGCATGATTTTAAATCAATAAATATCAGCCAATCACATCACACACACGCACACACACAAACACACACACACACACACACACACACACACACACAGTGTCAGGTGTCTTACGTTGGAGGCCAGGTGAGGTGTCGATGCGTCTCGGTCCTCTACGCAGGAAGACAGAAGACGAATACTGAAGCTGACTGACTGCAAACTGAAACTATGGAGAGACAGACAGACAGAGGGACAGAGACAGAGAGAGACAGACAGGCAGAGACAGACATACAGACAGACAGAGAGACAAAGACAGAGAGAGACAGACATACAGACAGACATACAGACAGACAGAGAGACAAAGACAGAGAGAGACAGACATACAGACAGACATACAGAGAGACAGCGACAGGCAGAGACAGACATACAGAGACAGACATAGAGAGAGACAGAGACAGGCAGAGACAGACATACAGACAGACATACAGAGAGACAGAGACAGACATACAGAGACAGACATAGACAGACATACAGAGAGACAGAGACAGGCAGAGACAGACATACAGACAGACATACAGAGAGACAGAGACAGAGAGAGACAGACATACAGACAGACATACAGAGAGACAGAGACAGACATACAGAGACAGACATACAGACAGACATACAGAGAGACAGAGACAGAGAGAGACAGACATACAGACAGACAGAGACAGAGAGAGACAGACAGGCAGAGACAGAGAGGGACAGCATAATTAAAGTCAGTCCTGGTTAAATTCTTCAGTTTCACCACCTGAGAAGTGTGTGTGTGTGTGTGTGTGTGTGTG
>NW_024633111.1:0-907 GCF_008729295.1 Plectropomus leopardus
GTTGTTTGGTTGATTGTAGGCAAGTGGCAACATGAGGTAGAGGAGAAATGAAAATATGCAAAATAAATAACTTGATACAACAGGAAAAAAATAATAATATGGATTATAAAGTAACTGTAATATGGAGAAAAATCTTGTATGGAAGTACATGTAGTTTTTTATTGCATTATTGGTATGAATTCATCTTATTTCAGTTTTTATGCTATCTATCTATCTATCTATCTACCTATCTATCTATCTACCTACTNTGGCAACAAGGAACAAAAAAACAAAACAAAAAGAGCGTGAAAACACAAAAGCAGAAATAGGTCAGTGTCGTTTTCCTTCGTGCTCTGGCGTTCAGCCCAGAACTGACTTCACCTGCTGCACGCAAGAGATTTATAATGATAGCATCGATGCTCCTTAAAGAAATGTACAGTGTTCCTACTGCAACATACTGCAACTACTTTGAGTTTTCCATGGAAATAAAAAAGGGAAACCGTGTGAGTTACACACACTCTAAAACAGAGAAGCTATTTTACAAGCTATTTGACTCTCGGTGAAATGACACGACAAGATGGTGACGTGCACGATACACAAGAAGAGAAAAAACTGTTAGAAAAGAAAAACACATGAAATAAACAAGAAGAGTAAGAAACATGAATTACAGAAGACCAACACCAACGTTTGCTGCAGTGAATCTGTGAGATCAGTTGTTTGGTTGATTGTAGGCAAGTGGCAACATGAGGTAGAGGAGAAATGAAAATATGCAAAATAAATAACTTGATACAACAGGAAAAAAATAATAATATGGATTATAAAGTAACTGTAATATGGAGAAAAATCTTGTATGGAAGTACATGTAGTTTTTTATTGCATTATTGGTATGAATTCATCTTATTTCAGTTTTTATGCTATCTATCTATCT
>NW_024633112.1:0-698 GCF_008729295.1 Plectropomus leopardus
CAGACACACACACACACACACACACACAGACAAACACACACACACACCCTGTCCCCCGTCCTCACCCGTCCTCCCTGCAGGACGACCGTCTGTCTGTCCGTGTCCACCCGCTGAACTCGTCCCTGGACAAAGCTGTCTCCAAACGTCTCGGCGTACGGGATGAACGTCCTCCGAGCGAAGCCTGCAGGACGACACGGGTCAGAGGTCAAAGGTCACAGTCTGACATCATCACTGTGCACAGAGGTCAAAGGTCACGCTCTGTAGATGTGTTATTGCTGACTCATGTGTGATAAAGTTCATCAGTCAGCAGAATTTCACCACAGCCGTGAAAAAATGATGATATATTATTAGAGTTATCATGTTTGGTTGTAATAATATTAATAGTAATAATAATGATTAAAATATCATATCACAGCTTACAGAAGAAAACTATTATATACTCTTTATGTACGTTTGAAAGTAAAAAANCAGACACACACACACACACACACACACAGACAAACACACACACACACCCTGTCCCCCGTCCTCACCCGTCCTCCCTGCAGGACGACCGTCTGTCTGTCCGTGTCCACCCGCTGAACTCGTCCCTGGACAAAGCTGTCTCCAAACGTCTCGGCGTACGGGATGAACGTCCTCCGAGCGAAGCCTGCAGGACGACACGGGTCAGAGGTCAAAGGTCACAGTCTGACATCATC
>NW_024633113.1:0-976 GCF_008729295.1 Plectropomus leopardus
CACAGCCTCAGAAAGAAAAGCTCCTTCCCTGAGCGCCCGGAGGCTCTTTTCGTGTTCAGACCTGAGTCCGGCCCCCTGAGGAGGGTCTCCCAGGGTCAGCGCTCCACAATGGACCGGTTAGCTCCGCTTAAAGCAAAACCAGCTAATTGACGACGTCGGCGTCGAGCTTCTTAACTAAATCTGAGGAGAAAGAGACGCTGTTTGTGTTTGGCTCAGAGGCTGCGTTCAGCGTTTCTTCAGGCCAGACTTTAAAAACGTGACGCTTCCTGTTTGAAATCGCAGGAGGGCGAGCGCCTGGAGACGGACTCGTCCAAACAGAGATGCCGAAGTGAACGTTTAATTTCAGCCAAAGACTTTTCAAGATCTTTCAAGACATTTCAGCTCGACTTCAGTTTTCACCTTTCAGCCACATCAGGAAGCTTTGTTGTCTTGAATGTCCCCGAGGGGCAGTTTGGTTTACGCCGAGAGATAAATGTTCATTCAACTCAACTTTATTCATTCATTTAACAGCTTTTACAAAAACATGCAGTGAAAAGTGCTTACAGAAAAATGGTTGTGGTTAATGGACACCACTGATTCATCTCATGTACCTGCGAGCCAGACATCACCAACTGACGGACCGCGGTCCGGATCCGGACCAAAACTTCGTCCTCTCTGGACCAGCGGCCAAGGTGTAATAAAATGTAAGAATGAGAACAACATTTTTTAAAAGTGACTTCTTTAGACTCTACAGACGACTTTGTGTTAGTTTCGGCNNNCCCCACAGCCTCAGAAAGAAAAGCTCCTTCCCTGAGCGCCCGGAGGCTCTTTTCGTGTTCAGACCTGAGTCCGGCCCCCTGAGGAGGGTCTCCCAGGGTCAGCGCTCCACAATGGACCGGTTAGCTCCGCTTAAAGCAAAACCAGCTAATTGACGACGTCGGCGTCGAGCTTCTTAACTAAATCTGAGGAGAAAGAGACGCTGTTTGTGTTTGGCTCA
>NW_024633115.1:0-957 GCF_008729295.1 Plectropomus leopardus
TACTATACAAAGTGGAAACAAAGGCCAAAAAAGTCCAAAAACCTCATAATTTAGCAAGTTGAAAAAATGGGCAAAAATCGCATACAATACTATGCCGAAAAATCTCAAATTTTGACCCCTCCCAAAAATGGCTGAAAATGACATATTATAGCTTCTAGAAATGTGTTATACTGTACAAAGTGGAAACAAAGGCAAAAAAAAGTCCAAAAACCTCATAATTTAGCATGTTGAAAAAATGGGCAAAAATCGCATACTATACTATGGCGAAAAATCTCAAATTTGGACCCCTCCCAAAAATGGCTGAAAATGACATATTATAGCTTCTAGAAACATGTTATACTGTACAAAGTGGAAACAAAGGCGAAAAAATTCCAAAAACCTCATAATTTAGCATGTTGAAAAAATGGCCAAAAATCGCATACTATACTATGGCGAAAAATCTCAAATTTGGACCCCTCCCAAAAATGGCTGAAATGACATATTATAGCTTCTAGAAACATGTTATACTGTACAAAGTGGAAACAAAGGCCAGAACAGTCCAAAAGCCTCATAATTTAGCATGTTGAAAAAATGGCCAAAAATCGCATACTATACTATGGCGAAAAATCTCAAATTTTGACCCCTCCCAAAAATGGCTGAACATGGCATATTATATCTTGTAGAGACATGATATACTATACAAAGTGGAAACAAAGGCCAAAAAAGTCCAAAAACCTAATCATTTAGCATGTTGAAAAAATGGGCAAAAATCGCATACTATACTATGGCAAAAAATCTCAAATTTGGACCCCTCCAAAAATGGCTCAAAATGGCATATTATAGCTTGTAGAGACGTGCTATACTATACAAAGTGGAAACAAAGGCTAGAAAAGTCCAAAAACCTCATAATTTAGCATGTTGAAAAAAATAACCAAAAATCGCATACTATACTATGGCGAAAAATCTCAAATTTGGACC
>NW_024633116.1:0-988 GCF_008729295.1 Plectropomus leopardus
TCCTGCAGAAGTCAAACTGAGGCTGATGTCCTGTCAGCGCCTCCTACAGGCTGCAGAAACCACAGCCACAACATGAACAAACTGCCTCCCTCCAGGGCTCGCATGCTCATAAAAAGCCTGGAAAAGTCACGGAATCTACAAATAGCAATTTCCAGGCATGGAAAAGTTTTGGAAAACTAAAAATATATCACGCATGTTTTGGAAAAGTCAGGAAGTTTTGTTTCACAAACATGTATAACAGCACATGATGTGTCCAAGAACTGTCAAATGTNGTAACTCTGTGTGTGTGTGTGTGTGTGTGTGCGTGTGTGTGTGTGTGTGTGTGTGTGCACTCAGCAGGTCTGGATCACTTGTCTCTTTAACAGCGTCACATCAGCTGTCATTTGTGTGCTAATGGGCCGAGCTGTTCTCAGACCCGGTTTGAGTCTCATCGACCTTCTTCTCTTTTTAAATAATATTAAAACGAATAATTACAATATGAATAAAATAATTATAACAATGATGACGATAATAATGACGATGACGATGGTTCTATTCCCTGAATGCAGGTCTTCAGGCTCTCAGGGTTAAAGTCGCTTCAATAGAAACATATCCGTCTTTTCTTTGTGGCTGAAAATGAAACTCAGACGGATGAGAGCGAAAACCTGCAGGTGCAATAAAGACGATAAAGATGATATAAAGATGATAAAACGATCTGAAGCTGGACAGATTCAGATTTTGATTCCTGCAGAAGTCAAACTGAGGCTGATGTCCTGTCAGCGCCTCCTACAGGCTGCAGAAACCACAGCCACAACATGAACAAACTGCCTCCCTCCAGGGCTCGCATGCTCATAAAAAGCCTGGAAAAGTCACGGAATCTACAAATAGCAATTTCCAGGCATGGAAAAGTTTTGGAAAACTAAAAATATATCACGCATGTTTTGGAAAAGTCAGGAAGTTTTGTTTCACAAACATGTATAACAGCACATGATGTGTCCAAGAACTGTCA
>NW_024633117.1:0-628 GCF_008729295.1 Plectropomus leopardus
ATTTTTTCTTTTCCTCTTTTTTACTTACTCATTTCCTGCCTGCTTCCACCGTTAATACTGTTATAAATACTTGCAGCTGTCATTATTGTAGTTAGCATTGTTGTCATCGTTTTCATTGTCGTTGTTGTTGTTATTGTTGCTGTTGTTTTTGTTGTCTCTTGTGTCCTCCCCTCCTCTCTGTGTCCCCCAACCTCTCTCTTTTCTCTCTCCCTATCCACTCTAACGTTGTACTGTCCGGTAGCTTTGCCAATAAATGTCAGTACGGACTGCAACAGGAAGAAGTATGTCAGACTCCTCCTTTGCAGAGCAAATCTGTTATGGCACCTCAAGGCATCCAGACCTCTCATACTGCATGCCTAAGCTGCGAACAGGACAGGTTAAAAAAAAAAAATAAAAAATAGAATTGTTGCTGTTACTGTAGAATGTTAAAGTAATTAAATGTTATGATGTAACTGTAGAATGTTAATATTCTAGAATGTTGCTGTTACTGTAGAATGTTAAAGTAATTAAATGTTATGATGTAACTGTAGAATGTTAATATTCTAGAATGTTGCTGTTACTGTAGAATGTTACAGTAATTAAATGTTATGATGTAACTGTAGAATGTTACAGTTCTAGAATTTTATGA
>NW_024633118.1:0-838 GCF_008729295.1 Plectropomus leopardus
CATCATCATCATCATCATCATCATCATCATCATCATTACCATACCAGTTCAATTACTGCTGTGAACAATATCATCATTACACTTGTTATTGTCAACAACGTAGCCATCATCATCCCTTGAAAATCACTTGCAGGATTTGATATCCTCTCCTCATCAGTATCTTCATTATAGTCGTCATTAATGCTGTAATCATCGTTACATGACAACCACCTGCATCATTCTCACATCTCTCCTCACCGCCACGCATCGACATCATCATACCTGTGCATCACTGTAGTGTTGCAGAGTCATGGTATGAAAACTGACGCTATCAATACTGTGTTCATGTGTTTGTCTAGAGCTGTGATACTCAACTTATGGCCCATGGGCCAAATCTGGCCCCTGATAAGGTGCAAGATACCCCCCCCCCAACTATTTTCTAATTCATAATAAAAATACAGTGATTCAAACAGAAAATTGTTTTTTTGTATTTCAAACCTATATAAGGTGCCAGAGTGCATAACACAACATCACAACTGAGATGTTTATCCCAAAAAAGAGCCAGTGGAGGATCCAAGTGTTCATTTTCTGGGAAAATTAAAAGTTTGGTTATAACTAGTTATTCGTTGCTATAGAAAAGGAGTTTGACATCATGAGGGATAGCTGTGCGTGCCAATCGGCAGTGTTTGCAATCAATAGTGCTGCTCATGATTGGTTGAATAGCAGGAACGTGATGCCACGTAGATGTCTACTATGCGGACTCTGGCTCCAAATTACTTCACCAACGTAAAATGGCAGCAGCTGAACCGGGGCATTGGGGATTCATTTTTGAACAGAGAGAGGAAATAGAGATGTGTTA
>NW_024633119.1:0-833 GCF_008729295.1 Plectropomus leopardus
TGAGGGTCTGTGTGTGTGTGTGTGTGTGTGTGTGTGTGTGTGTGTGTGTGTGTGTGTGTGTGTGTGTGTGCATTAAACATTCATGTCATTACTGAGTCAGGATTGTTCGACAGCAGCAGTTTGAGCTGTAACACGTCTGCTGACGGCGATCGAGGAACTGTTAAATAATATCGAGCTCTCCAGGAACTTTTTCGTGGTGGATTTCTGTCAGTTTTGATGCTGACGGAAAAAACTCACGCATTGTTGGAAACCACCCAGCTGCAGTTTGCATGTTGTAGTTTTTCACATTAATATTTGAACTTCGTGCCACTCTCTGATTTCTCCTCTACACTTCAGAGGGAATTATGGCACTTTTTTATTCCACTGCAATTATTATATAACTTCACAAATTTAGATTTTTGCACACAAACAATATGAAAATCAAGTGCAAAATTAATCTGCAGTTATTTTGATCATCATTTTTCATGGCTCCAGCCTCTCAAATATGAAATATGAGGTGTTGCTTTTCATTATAATTATAATCATATATATAAAAAGTCCCCTGAAATGCTTTATGTTCTCCTGTTGAGTACCGTTTCATTAAAACGACAGCGAGNTGAGGGTCTGTGTGTGTGTGTGTGTGTGTGTGTGTGTGTGTGTGTGTGTGTGTGTGTGTGTGTGTGTGTGCATTAAACATTCATGTCATTACTGAGTCAGGATTGTTCGACAGCAGCAGTTTGAGCTGTAACACGTCTGCTGACGGCGATCGAGGAACTGTTAAATAATATCGAGCTCTCCAGGAACTTTTTCGTGGTGGATTTCTGTCAGTTTTGATGCTGACGGAAAAAACTCAC
>NW_024633120.1:0-3101 GCF_008729295.1 Plectropomus leopardus
AAACACTATAAAATAGCGTGCCAAGACAAGCCATAGCATAGAATGTTGCAAAAACGGCCAAAAACACAATAATTTTGCATGTTGAAAAAATGACCGAAGAAGCAAGGCTATAGTATGGCAAAAATGGCCAAATATGTCAAGTCCCAAAAATGGCTCAAAACAACTCAAAACAGTATAAAATAGCATGCCGAAACACGCCATAGCAAAGATTATTGCAAAAACCGCCAAAAACACAATAATTTGGCATGTTGAAAAAATTACCAAAGAAGCAAGGCTATAGTATGGCAAAAATGGCAAAATATGTCATGTCCCAATAATGGCTGAAAACACCTGAAAACACTGTTAAAATTGCTTGCCGATACAAGCCATAGCATAGAATGTTGCAAAAACCGCCAAAAACACAATAATTTTGCATGTTGAAAAAATAACCGAAGAAGCAAGGCTATAGTATGGGAAAATGGCAAAATATGTCATGTCCCAAAAATGGCTCAAAACACCTCAAAACATTATAAAATAGCGTGCCAAGACACGCCATAGCATAGAATGTTGCAAAAACGGCCAAAAACACAATAATTTAGCCTTTTGAAAAAATGACCAAAGAAGCAAGGCTATAGTATGGAAAAATGGCAAAATATGTCATGTCCCAAAAATGGCTCAAAACAGTATAGAATAGCGTGCTCAGACACGCCATAGCAAAGACTATTTAAAAACTGCAAAAAACAGCCAAAAACACAATAATTTAGCATGTTGAAAAAATGACCGAAAAGGCAAAATAGTATGGCAAAATGGCAAAATATGGTCATGTCCCAAAAATGGCTCAAAACAACTCAAAACAGTATAAAATAGCATGCCGAAACACGCCATAAGCAAAGAATATTGCAAAAACCGCCAAAAACACATAATTTAGCATGTTGAAAAAATGACCAAAGAAGCAAGGCTATAGTATGGAAAAATGGCAAAATATGACATGTCCCAAAAACAGGCTGAAACAACTGAAAACAGTAAAAAACTAGCATGCCAAACACGCCATAGCAAAGAATATTGCAAAAACCGCCAAAAACACAATAATTTTAGCATGTTGAAAAAATGACCAAAAAAGCAAGGCTATAGTATGGCAAAAATGTCAAAATATGTCATGTCCCAAAAATGGCTCAAAATACCTCTATAACAGTATAAAATTGCGTTCTGAGACACGCCATAGCAAAGACTATTGCAAAAACGGCCAAAAACACAATAATTAGCATGTTGAAAAAATGACCAAAGAAGCAAGGCTATAGTATGGAAAAATGGCAAAATATGTCATGTCCCAAAAAATGGCTCAAAACAATCTAAACAGTATAAAAACTGCGTGCTGAGACACGCCATAGCAAAGATTATTGCAAAAACCGCCAAAAACACAATAATTTTGCATGTTGAAAAAATGACCGAAAGAAGCAAGGCTATAGTATGGCAAAAATGGCAAAATATGTCATGTCCCAAAAATTGGCTCAAAACAACTCAAAACAGTATAAAATAGCATGCCGAAACACGCCATAGCAAAGACTATTGCAAAAACCGCCAAAAACACAATAATTTAGCATGTTGAAAAAATGACCAAAGAAGCAAGGCTATAGTATGGCAAAAATGGCAATATATGTCATGTCCCAAAAATGCCTGAAATCACCTCAAAACACTATGAAATAGCGTGCAGAGACATGCCATAGCAGAGAATTTCGCAAAAACCGCCAAAAACACAATAATTTAGCATGTTGAAAAAAATGACGGTAGAAGCAAGGCTATAGTATGGAAAAAAGGCAAAATATGTCATGTCCCAAAAGTGACTGAAAACACCTCAAAACATTATAAAATAGTATGCCGTGACACGCCATAGCAAGTAATTTTTCAAAAACCGCCAAAAACACAATAATTTAGCCTTTTGAAAAAATGACCAAAGAAGCAA
This sequence comes from Plectropomus leopardus, assembly GCF_008729295.1. Classification (NCBI taxonomy): domain Eukaryota; kingdom Metazoa; phylum Chordata; class Actinopteri; order Perciformes; family Serranidae; genus Plectropomus; species Plectropomus leopardus. Next base: position 1,940 of record NW_024633120.1, read on the forward strand.
GGCTATAGTATGGAAAAATGGCAAAATATGTCATGTCCCAAAAGTGGCTGAAAACACCTCAAAACATTATAAAATAGCGTGCCAAGACAAGACATAGCGTAGGATGTTGCAAAACCCGCCAAAAACACAATAATTTAGCCTTTTGAAAAAATGACCAAAGAAGCAAGGCTATAGTATGGAAAAATGGCAAAATATGTCATGTCCCAAAAATGGCTCACAACACCTCAAAACACTATAAAATAGCGTGCCGAGACACGCCATAGCATATTTTCGGCTCCTGAGCCCTGAGCTCTAATCCCCTCCTCTTACTGAATGTGGATGTATTTATGTGTGAGTGTGTCTAACCATCCATTTGACTTACAGCTGTCCCCTGCAGGCGTGTCTTTCGCAGTGGCTGGTGATTGGTGCGGCTGGTCGGTGCGGGGCTTCTCCAATCGAGGAGGGAGGCCAGTTATAAAAGAGCGGTGTGCTCTACTGATGGAGGCAGACAACACCTTTATCTCTTTGTTCCTAAGTTATTGCTTGTGAATTGTGTAAAGTGTAAGAGAACTCGATTCCAGTGTGTTTCCCAGATTTGGGCCAGGATAGACTAAAATACGGATTTTGTACTGCACTCACAATAGGTTTGTCACTGTTTGGTTTCACTAGGTCCAGGGGTGCTGGTCATTTGTCTTTCTGTTTTTCACCAACTCATGAGAGTAGTAACTTCAGTTTTGTTTTACAGATATTTGAGTTATTTGTCAATGTAATCTTTAGCTTTAGAAAGTCAGCTCCAGTTTTGCTTCAAGGAGTCCTCTTTTTGTTATATTTATTTCATGGTTTTGACAGCAACTGGCGGCCCTTATCTGTTTTGCACTAAATATCCACTTGTCCCTTTTTTTAAATAAATACACCTTAATTCACAATCCCCTCCAATGATTGTGTGTGTGTTACTTCCCTTTTCCCCAATGCAAGCTGGGTCTGTAACAGTATAGAATACTGCAAAAAAACTGCAAAAGAAAAAAATAATAATAATTTAACATGAAAAAATGATAGAAAAAGCAAGGCTATAGTATGGGGAAAATGGCAAAATATGTCATGTCCCAAAAATGGCTGAAAACATCTCAAAACAGTATAAAATAGCATGCCGAGACACGCCATCGCAAAGATTATTGCAAAAACC
>NW_024633121.1:0-784 GCF_008729295.1 Plectropomus leopardus
CTCCGCTGTATGGCATCCAGACATCCCGCTTCCTGGTCTTCGCATCTAATGTGGGTAGAATACGCTCATAACACCCTCACCAGCTCTGCAACCGGCATGTCCCCATTCCAATGTGCGTATGGGTTCCAACCTCCCTTGTTTCCCGACCAAGAGAGGGAGACCGCCTTCCCTTCTGTGGAGGCCTTCATCCGTCGCTGCCGCCAGGGTTGGACCCGGGCCCGATCTGCTCTACTGGGGTCCGCAGAACGTTACGCCACGGCCGCTAATCGGCGCCATTCCCGGGCTCCAGCCTACCAAGTGGGGCAGAAGGTTTGGCTGTCGACACGGGATCTCCCCCTGAAGGAGGATTCCAAGAAGTTGGCTCCCAAGTTCATCGGTCCGTTCCCCATCGACAAGGTGATCAACCCAGTGGCGGTCCGATTGAGATTACCCCGCTCCATGAGGGTCCATGCCACCTTTCATGTCTCCCGAATCAAGCCGTTCCGGGAGAGCCCTCTGCAACCTCCGTCCCGACCTCCTCCTCCTCCCCGCATCATAGATGGGACCCCTGCCTATACGGTACGCCGCCTGCTGCGCTCTCGCCGTCGTGGTAGGGGCCTTCAGTACCTCGTCGATTGGGAGGGGTACGGTCCGGAGGAGCGATCGTGGGTTCCGGCACGCCAGATCCTGGATGACAACCTGGTGGAGGAGTTCCATCGGCAACATCCCGACCAGCCCTCCGGATCCGCCTCGGCACGTGGGGGTCCCGGTTCTGCTTCCCGTCCTGCTCCTGTGTCCGCACCGC
>NW_024633122.1:0-959 GCF_008729295.1 Plectropomus leopardus
TTCAGTTTTTTTAAGTGCATTATTCTACAATATATGAAGAGAAAATATAAATATATGATAAATATGTAGGCTAGTGCATCCTATCACAATAAAACCAATGTGTAGATAAGAAATGCTGAGAAAGGGAATCTGTAAGTGTGCTAAATATGGATGCAAAATTAGAATTAATAAGAATTTTATTTTATATTATTTCATTTACTGAGCAAATTTTGTATTTATTTATTTATTTTAGGTAACCATTTAACCCTTATTTTACCAGAAATACCTCTTGAGATTAAAAATCTCTTTTTTCAAGAGTGTCNATTTTATTTTATTTTTCCTGTACATTTCTGGTACTTTAAAAAAAAAAAAAAAAAAAAAACTAATTTCTTGCAATGTTTTTGGCCATTACTTTTTTCTTTGCTCATTGCCTTCCTTACATATTTTTGGAAAAAATGAATAAATAAATCAAGCCAAATTCTCTCAAGTTTTAATGGGTTAAGTCTGACATTTTTTCTGTGTAATGTAATTTGTAAAAAAGGGCATTGACATCACGGCCGGGTTTTGATGCCAACGTGATGTGCGCGTCACATGTCTGAGTTGCACCTCTGTGGTCTGATACTCTGATCTGTAAACACAAATGATGCTGCAGGATCAGCACTTTCATCAAACTGGTTTTTCTGCAATTCTTTCAGTTTTTTTAAGTGCATTATTCTACAATATATGAAGAGAAAATATAAATATATGATAAATATGTAGGCTAGTGCATCCTATCACAATAAAACCAATGTGTAGATAAGAAATGCTGAGAAAGGGAATCTGTAAGTGTGCTAAATATGGATGCAAAATTAGAATTAATAAGAATTTTATTTTATATTATTTCATTTACTGAGCAAATTTTGTATTTATTTATTTATTTTAGGTAACCATTTAACCCTTATTTTACCAGAAATACCTCTTGAGATTAAAAATCTCTTTTT
>NW_024633123.1:0-705 GCF_008729295.1 Plectropomus leopardus
TGTGTGTGTGTGTGTGTGTGTTACCTGGGTATATTGAGGAAGATGAGCCCCTCTATGTTTGGTAACGGGACGTTCTGAGCGTCCACCTGAAGCTGCAGCTCTTTGTGGAGGCTCCTGGTGTAGCTGATCTTCTGCAGGCCGACCTTCACATACACGCCTTTGTTATGAAACCTGTGAGGAGGAGACACGGAGCAGACTGTCAATAAAGTTTTTATTTGTTGAATCATGTCTCAGCTCTGTCTGAAGCGACTGAAGTGTCACCTGCTGGTGAATTTATCAGGTTCGTCCTCGCGGGCCTGGTGGAAGTCGAGGCTGAGCTCTGCGTCGATGCCGATACCAAAGTAATTGTTCATCTGCACAATCTGACACACAAATACACATTTAAAACCGGTAATTATTAATGTTTGTTGTTTTTTCTCATCTACATGCAGTGATGTAAACAAAAATGCAAATTTCACTCCAACAAAAAAAGGACATTAAAATACAAAGACAGACTGAGAGGTAAACCTGAAATTAATCCTGTTAAGTTATCAAATTAATATTATTGTTGGCTAAAATGCACTGCAGCATCATGAAGGTAACTTGGCTAAACTTGAAGACCAAAAATATTAGTATAGCTATTAATTATCAAACCAAAATGTAGAACTATTAGGGCCATTGTTGGAAAAAAATAATCCAACTAAATAAATGTAATAATAATAGTAA
>NW_024633123.1:771-977 GCF_008729295.1 Plectropomus leopardus
TGTGTGTGTGTGTGTGTGTGTTACCTGGGTATATTGAGGAAGATGAGCCCCTCTATGTTTGGTAACGGGACGTTCTGAGCGTCCACCTGAAGCTGCAGCTCTTTGTGGAGGCTCCTGGTGTAGCTGATCTTCTGCAGGCCGACCTTCACATACACGCCTTTGTTATGAAACCTGTGAGGAGGAGACACGGAGCAGACTGTCAATAA
>NW_024633124.1:0-873 GCF_008729295.1 Plectropomus leopardus
TGTATCAATTTTAGATGTAAAATTATTATAATTATAAATATAATTTTCTGGATTTTTTTCCCAATGTTTTTTTTAAGCTCATTTTATGTCATTTTCTCATCACCTTTTAATAATTTCATGTGACTTGCGGGACATTTCTCACCGAGCTGGTTATGATAAATCCTCCTCGTCCGTCCTGCGTCATTAAAGCAGCCGAGTGTGTGAGCAGAAAGTGGAGCTGCAGAGAGAAACGTCTCGGGCTCAAACTACAGTTTGTGTAAGTTTCTGTCCTCATTCTGTCAGAGTGATTTGACAGTAATGGTTCTCTTGGCTTCACTGTTTGATATTATGTGTCAGGTGTAAATGTCAGAGCGGCCGACCCGCATGACAATAACCTGAGCAGGAGATAAATATTTGGCAGGGAGCTGAGATTACGGGAGAGCAGCGGATAGAAACCTTCCCCGACAGTGAAGGTGTTTATGAGCAAAAAAAAAAAAAAAACATTTACAACTTTTGCGACTAAAGTAAAAACGGACTGAGGGAGAAGTGAAGGATTCAGTATTTAAAGCAAACTGAGCAAATTTGCTTGTTAAAAAAAAGGCAATGAGCAACCAAAAAAATGACCCCAAAATTAGCAAGAAATTTTTGAAAGAACAAGAAATTTGAAAAAAAAAACAATCAAAATATTTAAAATGTTGTTAAAATAAATTAAAAAAANAAAAAAAAAAAAAAAAAAAGTATTTAAAAAAAATGATTATATTTTATTTTTTCTGTATCAATTTTAGATGTAAAATTATTATAATTATAAATATAATTTTCTGGATTTTTTTCCCAATGTTTTTTTTAAGCTCATTTTATGTCATTTTCTCATCACCTTTTAATAATTTCATGTGA
>NW_024633125.1:0-940 GCF_008729295.1 Plectropomus leopardus
AAAAGTGCATGTTTCAGGATCATTTCCTGTTGTTGCTCATTGCCTTCTCCTGTTTTTGAATGGAATTAGGCCAATTTGCTTAAGTTTAAAAGTGTTTCACAATTTTTTTAAAACATTTTTAGTATCATTTCCTGTTAAGCTGCTCATCACCTGTTTCTAGTGCTTTTGAAAGGAATGATGTTAATGGGCTCCGGTTTAAAAGTGTTTAGGGACTTCCTGAAGCATGCAGTGCAGCCCCACTAATTACAACAGGCCTTGAGGCAATTTGGGCGTTTGCAACATGACAAACCACAACATAATTTACAAGGAACAATATGCAAATTCCAAAGAAACCGTGCGAAAGGAAGCCAGCACACTGAATTGTTATCGCACACGCGCTCTGCAACATATCACTTTTGCATCACGCTGCGTTTTACTTCTCCTCAGATAAGCTCTTCCTAGAAGCTGCTCTGCTTTTACATTTTTAGAAATATTGTACTGCATGAATCGTCTCAGATAAATTTGTCCGCTTTTTATTTTCATGCTTTTTTTTAGAGTAAAAAGTGTACGTAGTGGTTCAGAGAAATGCATTGAGGAAATTTCAAACACTCATTTAACCCTTTGAAACCTGGAACGACATTTGACTTTTCTTGTGCTGACGCCTTTCATAAGTAACCTTTAAACCTTTGAATTTTGAGCAAATTGGTGTGATTTCTTTCAAAAATACTGAGAAAAAGGCAATGAGCATCATGGAAAAACATGTCCTGCANAAAAGTGCATGTTTCAGGATCATTTCCTGTTGTTGCTCATTGCCTTCTCCTGTTTTTGAATGGAATTAGGCCAATTTGCTTAAGTTTAAAAGTGTTTCACAATTTTTTTAAAACATTTTTAGTATCATTTCCTGTTAAGCTGCTCATCACCTGTTTCTAGTGCTTTTGAAAGGAATGATGTTAATGGGCTC
>NW_024633126.1:0-788 GCF_008729295.1 Plectropomus leopardus
TAGTTTCCACAGTGTATTTTAGACTTATTGTAGGAGCTGAGCTGCAAATTCACTGATTACACTCAAATACACAATCTGGACTACATTTAGGACACATGCATCAACACACACACAGTTATCACAACAGGAAGGAGGAAAGACACTAAAATCAGACAAACTGTCCCTGAAGGGTTAATAACAAACAGTCCCTGAAGGGTTAATAACAAACAGTCCCTGGAGGGTTAATAACTAACAGTCCCTGGAGGGTTAATAACTAACAGTCCCTGGAGGGTTAATAACTAACAGTCCCTGGAGGGTTTTGTAAAGATATTTTAGTAGTCTGACTGACCGTCTGCTAACGAAGCTAAGACGTGGACCCGCTGGCCTCCGTTTAGGTCCCTTCAAAGATATTCGGTTTTTGTATGGACGGTCTCACCTTGAAGACGGTCCCGAAGGCGCCGGAGCCGAGCACTCGGACCTTTTTGAACTCCGTCTCCTTCAGGATCCTCAGCAGCGCCTGATTGGGAGCTTCTCCGCTGGGAGTCAGCGGCTCCACCAGCTGCGGCACAAACGTTTCATTCACGTTATTTCAGCGACGCAGCATCTGCTCCACATTCACATATTCAGCAGTGCAAAACTGTCGGAGCGTTTTCATTTTCTTTGACATTTTTATATTTTTGATACGACTTCAGTTCTCGTGAGCTTTTAAAAGAAAATTAGTTTGATTCTTTTAAAAAGAAAACACCATAAAAGAGAAATATATGTCGCAATTCAGCACAGACTGTTTCTAAATTACTTAATTATATATT
>NW_024633126.1:826-905 GCF_008729295.1 Plectropomus leopardus
TAGTTTCCACAGTGTATTTTAGACTTATTGTAGGAGCTGAGCTGCAAATTCACTGATTACACTCAAATACACAATCTGG
>NW_024633127.1:0-204 GCF_008729295.1 Plectropomus leopardus
GTGTGTGTGTGTGTGTGTGTGTGTGTGTGTTTGTGTGGGTGTGCAGCATCTGTCCGGCAGCAGCAGCTGTGTCTCTGAGCGGAAACATCTGGAGCGTCTGGAGCTGCAGGAGCTTTCAGTGCAGCAGCTCAGCAGCCTGAGAGCGTCACTGCAACAGGAAGTGCACGGTACACAGACACACACACACACACACACACATATATA
>NW_024633127.1:284-879 GCF_008729295.1 Plectropomus leopardus
AATAAATTAATATTAATAACAATAAAAACAACATCAATAATGATAATTAATAGTTTAATTGTTTTAATTTTTTAAATATTAAGTTTGAAAAATGAGTAAATTATTTAAATTTTAAACACATTTCTGACTGAACACATCGATTCAAGACTAAAGTTTATGTTTTGTGTATCTGCCCTGTGATTGGCTGTTTCTTCTCATGGACAACACTGACCTCACATCTCTTATCAGGTTTCCATGGGAACGGGGCGTAACGGTTGCCACGCGGCGGGGCTGAAACAGGAAGTGGCGACGGCTCTGAGGACGCTGAGGGACAAACTGCTGGCGGAGCAGAGAGAGAGCGAGGTGAGGAGCTGCAGAGAGACGGGAAACGTTCAAAACAACGACACAGACACTCAGTGTGTGTGTGTGTGTGTGTGTGTGTGTGTGTGTTTGTGTGGGTGTGCAGCATCTGTCCGGCAGCAGCAGCTGTGTCTCTGAGCGGAAACATCTGGAGCGTCTGGAGCTGCAGGAGCTTTCAGTGCAGCAGCTCAGCAGCCTGAGAGCGTCACTGCAACAGGAAGTGCACGGTACACAGACACACACACACACACACACA
>NW_024633128.1:0-729 GCF_008729295.1 Plectropomus leopardus
ACACACACACACACACACACACACACACACACACACACACGCTGGGGAAAACTGCTTTAAAAAGGCTTAATTCAGCACAAATAGCAGAGTTTGACCATTAAATAAAACACTTTTAAATTCATTTTAAATAATGTAACAATAATAAAATTTAATACTTAATCACCTTAGTTTTTCAAATCACAAAAATCAGATCTTTATCATTGAAACAATTAATGAAAAACCAAAAAATAAAAACAGATCAATCAGCTGTTTATTTGGACTTTAATTTATCATTACTGAGTCTGAAAAACCAGATTTCCTCTTCTTCAGCCGAAGGTCCTGACAGCTGTGTCACATGACTGACAGCTGTGTTAACACAGGGGGCGGGGCCTCAGGTTCCCGCCAGCAGGTGAACAACAAGAAGAAGTTTTAATGACCTCATAAATCACAACGCGAGCAGCTGCTCCTCAACCATGGAGGCTCGATCTGTCTCTGACGGCCCCCCTGTGGTCCCTGATGGTTCGCTCCGTCTCTGACGGCCCCCCTGGGGTCCCTGATGGTTGGGTCCGAGTCTGGTCCCTGATGGTTGGGTCCTTGTCTCGTCCCTGATGGTTGGGTCCGAGTCTGGTCCCTGATGGTTGGGTCCTTGTCTCGTCCCTGATGGTTGGGTCCGTGTCTGGTCCCTGATGGTTGGGTCCGAGTCTGGTCCCTGATGGTTGGGTCCTTGTCTCGTCCCTGATGGTTGGGTCC
>NW_024633129.1:0-105 GCF_008729295.1 Plectropomus leopardus
GCTCGAGTACAGCGTCCAGCAGGAGATCACACGGCTCACCAACGACAACCTGGTGAGACCAGAGACACAGAGACACAGAGACACAGAGACCAGAGACACAGAGAC
>NW_024633129.1:115-930 GCF_008729295.1 Plectropomus leopardus
CAAAAAACTTTAAAATCCAAAATGTATGAAAGGGAAAAATAATTACCATACTGTATTCTTTAAAATCGCCACAAATTTAAAAAAAAAAAAGCCAAATTTCTTTTAATTCCCCACTAATTAAAAAAAATCACCAGATTTTTTTCTTAAACAATGACCAAAAATTTTCAAAGAAAAAAATGCCAAAATTTCAAAAGACATGCATATTTTCTTTAAAAATGTATGAAAGAACAAGAAAATATCATAATACTGTTAATGTATAAATATCTTAACACCACAAATAAAAACAATAAATAAATGTTAAAAAAGAATTTTTAAATCACCACAAATAAAAACAAGAACAAAGAGGCTTTTTTTTAAAGGAAAAAAAGGGAAGTGTTTCTTTAAATTTTGAAGGAAAAAATCTTTTTTGTTTTGTTCAGAATTTGGCAGTAAAATACGCCGGTGTCTCCCAGACGACACGCGCGCAGACGGTTTAATATCTGAATCTAATGTACGACGCCAGGGAGCAATGTGACCTGTGCGCTGCCTCTCAGGCTGCTGTCGATGATGTTATAAGGGAGTAATGTGACCTGTGCGCTGCCTCTCAGGCTGCTGGAGGCGCAGCTGCAGACGCAGGCGCGGCAGCACCGGGACGAGCTGGAGGCTCTGCACACGCAGATCGAGCTGCTCAGAGACGACATCGAGAAGAAGCAGGAGCTCCTCAACTACACCTCCTCCCTCCCACCAGAGGCCCAGCTCGAGTACAGCGTCCAGCAGGAGATCACACGGCTCACCAACGACAACCTGGTGAGACCAGAGACACAGAGACACAGAGA
>NW_024633130.1:0-2196 GCF_008729295.1 Plectropomus leopardus
TTTTTGGACAAGTCATATTTTGACAATTTTGCCTTACTATAGCCTTGCTTTTTGAGTCACTTTTTCAGTATGCATTATTATGGGGTTTTTAACCGTTTTTGCAACTTTCTTTGTTATAGCATGTCTTGGCACGCTATATTATGCTGTTTTGAGGTGCTTTCAGCTGTTTTTGGGACAAGTCATATTTTGACATTTTTGCCTTACTATAGCCTTGCTTTTTGGGTCATTTTTTCAACATGCATTCTTATGGTGTTTTTGGCCGTTTTTGCAATTGTCTATGCTATTGCATGTCTTGCCACACTATTTTATACTGTTTTGAGGTGTTTTCAGCTGTTTTTGGGACATGTCATATTTTGACAATTTTACCTTACTATAGCCTTGCTTTTTGGGTCACTTTTCAGCATGCATTATTATGGGGTTTTTAACCATTTTTTGCAACTTTCTTTGTTATAGCATGTCTTGGCACGCTATTTTATGCTGTTTTGAGGTGCTTTCAGCTGTTTTTTGGACATGCCATATTTTGACAATTTTGCCTTACTATAGCCTTGCTTTTTGGGTAATTTTTTCAACATGCATTCTTATGGTGTTTTTGACCACTTTTGCAATTTTCTATGCTATGGCATGTCTTGGCACGCTATATTATACTGTTTTGAGGAGTTTTCAGGTGTTTTTGGGACAAGTCATGTTTTGACAATTTTGCCTTACTATAGCCTTGCTTTTTGAGTCACTTTTTCAGCATGCATTATTATGGGGTTTTTAACCGTTTTTGCAAACTTTCTTTGTTATAGCATGTCTTGGCACGCTATTTTTATGCTGTTTTGAGGTGCTTTCAGCTGTTTTTGGGACATGTCATATTTTGACAATTTTACCTTACTATAGCCTTGCTTTTTGGGTCACTTTTTCAGCATGCATTATTATGGGGTTTTTAACCGTTTTTGCAACTTTCTTTGTTATAGCATGTCTTGGCACGCTATTTTATGCTGTTTTGAGGAGTTTTCAGGTGTTTTTTGGGACAAGTCATGTTTTGACAATTTTGCCTTACTATAGCCTTGCTTTTTGGGTCACTTTTTCAGCATGCATTATTATGGGGGTTTTTAACCATTTTTGCAACTTTCGTTGTTATAGCATATGTCTTGGCACGCTATATTATGCTGTTTTGAGGTGCTTTCAGCTGTTTTTGGGACAAGTCATATTTTGACAATTTTGCCTTACTATAGCCTTGCTTTTTGGGTAATTTTTTCAACATGCATTCTTATGGTGTTTTTGGCCGTTTTTGCAATTGTCTATGCTATTTCATGTCTTGCCACACTATTTTATACTGTTTTGAGGTGTTTTTCAGCTGTTTTTGGGACATGTCATATTTTGACAATTTTACCTTACTATAGCCTTGCTTTTTGGGTAATTTTTTCAACATGCATTCTTATGGTGTTTTTGGCCGTTTTTGCAATTGTCTATGCTATTTCATGTCTTGCCACACTATTTTATACTGTTTTGAGGTGTTTTCAGCTGTTTTTGGGACATGTCATATTTTGACAATTTTTACCTTACTATAGCCTTGCTTTTTGGGTAATTTTTTCAACATGCATTCTTATGGTGTTTTTGGCTGTTTTTGCAACATTCTATGCTATGGCATGTCTTGGTACGCTATTTTATTCTTTTTTGAGGTGTGTTCAGCTGGTTTTTGGACATGTCATATTTTTGACATTTTTGCCTTACTATAGCCTTGCTTTTTGGGTCACTTTTTCAGCATGCATTATTATGGGGTTTTTAACTGTTTTTGCAACTTTCTCTGTTATAGCATGTCTTGGCACGCTATTTTATGCTGTTTTGAGGTGCTTTCAGCTGTTTCTTGCACAAGTCATATTTTGACAATTTTGCCTTACTATAGCCTTGCTTTTTGGGTAATTTTTTCAACATGCATTCTTATGGTGTTTTTGGCCGTTTTTGCAATTGTCTATGCTATGGCGTGTCTTGGCACACTATTTCATGCTGTTTTGAGACGTGTCATATTGTGACGATTTTACCTTACTATAGCCTTGCTTTATGGGTCATTTTTCAATGTGCATTACTTTGGTGTTTTTGGCTGTTTTTGCAACATTCTATGCTATGGCACATCTTGGTACGCTATTTTTTTCTGTTTTGAGGTGTGTTCAGCTGTTTTTGGGACATGTCACATTTTGACATTTTTGCCTTACT
>NW_024633131.1:0-2834 GCF_008729295.1 Plectropomus leopardus
AATATATTAATCTGCTTTGAGTTGTGAAATACAGAAATATAAGAATCAGCTGCTGTAATCGACGGCGAGCTGTGACTTCTGATGTGCTTTTCCGGCGCACGACGTCTCACTTTCTGGGTGCAGACGGGCACGTGGAGCGCGGGCGGCGTGTGTGTGTGTGTGTGAGAGAGAGAGAGAGTCTGGTTTAAAAAGTGAAGGAACACAGCAGTAACACTCATTAGCTGCTTGTAACGGCTTAATATCGCGGCGGAGGGCAACTTGTCTGAGGGGGTCTGACATTGGCTCGGCGTCCTGTCGCCTCGCCGTCAGACACAGTGAAATAAATTATCACCGCAGAGCTCTGGATTATAGGTCACTCATTTATTCAGGAATAATTGCACCGGTGACCTTTGCAATTCAATTAAGGCCTAGATGTGTTTAAATGAGGGCTGTTGGTGGAGGAGGAGGAGGAGGGGCCGGATGGATGGATGAGGAGGGGGCGCGACGCGGAGAGAGTCGCCGGGACAAAATGGGATGCAAAACGAAAGCGACCCGTTCTGTTTGAAAGGACGAGCTCTGTGTGTGTGTGTGTGTGTGTGTGTGTGCGTGTGTGTTTCTGTACCTGTGTGTGCTCGAGTAGACGCGTGTATGATCTACACAGCGGATACAGCTACTGCAGCCGCGGAGCGAAAGGTCAGAGGAGAATAATGTGGTGGAGGAGGCCGCTGGTACAGGATCTCTGCTGTAATAACAGCTCTGATTAAGATCCCAGCTCCGTCTCCGCAGAGGTCAAAGGCAGGACACGCAGCGCGCAGCTCGCAGCTCGCCAGCCGCCGTAGGACCACACCGATAAAACTCACACGTGTAAAGAAACGTCTATCTGCTCTGGATCAAAGAATACATCCAGGAAATCCTCCCCTGCAAACGCCTTTTATCATAACATGAACACTAGTGTGCACAAATCCTCCTACTCGATCCATCTTCAGAAGAAAACTGGTAAATTGTTTTATTTTGGCATGAAAATCTTTACTTTTGTCTGAATAGTTTGTATTTGTGTGCACTGAAATGTTTAAAAAAATCATTCTGGGCTTGGGAATGCCCATGTTTGGTACCTTTTGCAAGGGAAACAACATTTATCAAAAATTGCTACTTTTGGAATATAAATTGCTATGTATGGTATTTTTGGGGGGCGAGAAAACGTGTCAAATGTATATTTAAAATTACACGACACATTTTGTAATTTTTGAAACAAATGGGTCACAATTTGTATTTTGGATCCAGTTTTGGGGAAAATTCCTGCCATAACATGACTTCATTTTTGATGATTTGATGATTATGCCACTTTATTATTAATTTGTTACATTTTTTACTTTCTTAAAGGAAAATTGTTGAATTTGAATATTTTGAGTGAAAACTATGACATAAAACTGTCTGTTTCATTCCTCCCCAAAAATACAAACTTTAGCCTCAAAGCGAGTCGAAAGACATTAAAAAAATCTTTACAATTTAAGATTTCAGTTTGAGCATTTAAGCTTTTCCATTTTTACTTTTTTATTGTCACTTTACACTGTCAAATAATCTTTTCACATTTGAAATTATTATTATTTTTTCTTTTTAAGTTTAGTTATGGCCTGATTATTCCCAGCAGTGCGGATAATTACATTTTTTCCCAAAATTTTATCTCCTTTAGTTTTGTATTTGGAATTTTAATTTGAATTACGACCAAAAATATCCAACAAAGACAGAAAAGACAACAACAAAACAACATGATGTGAAACCGCTAAGACAGAGAGACAGAGAGGGACAAAGAGACAGAGAGACAAAGAGACAGAGAGACAAAGAGACAGAGAGAGACAAAGAGACAGAGAGACAGAGAGACAAAGAGACAGAGAGACAAAGAGACAGAGAGAGACAAAGAGACAGAGAGACAAAGAGACAGAGAGAGACAGGGAGACAGAGAGACAGAGAGAGACAAAGAGACAGAGAGAGACAAAGAGACAGAGAGAGACAGAGAGAGACAAAGAGACAGAGAGAGACAGAGAGAGACAAAGAGACAGAGAGAGACAGAGAGAGACAAAGAGACAGAGAGACAGAAAGGGACAAAGAGACAGAGAGACAAAGAGACAGAGAGAGACAAAGAGACAGAGAGAGACAGAGAGACAGAAAGGGACAGAGACACAGAGAGAGAGAGAGAGACAGAGACAAAGAGACAGACAGAGAGAGAGAGAGAGACAGAGACAGAGAGAGAGAGAGACAGAGACAAAGAGACAGAGAGAGACAGAGAGAGAGACACAGAGAGAGAGAGAGAGAGAGAGGGAGAAAGAGAGAGACAGAGAAAGAGAGAGAGAGAGAGACAGAGAGACAGAGAGTGAGAGAGAGAGACAGAGAGACACAGAGAGAGACAGAGACAGAGAGAGAGACAGAGAGACAGAGACAGAGAGAGAGAGAGACAGAGAGACACAGAGAGAGGGACAGAGACAGAGTGAGAGAGAGAGGGACGGCACGCCAGCACTCTTACAGCAAGCACAACCCCGGACACAACCAGGAAGCGGATGGAGGGATGGAGGGATGGAGAGATGGAGGGATGGATGAGTGAAATATCTGCGGCCCGGGTGACTCGGTGAGGCAGCCGGCAGTGAGAGTGAAAACAATTTACTGTTGAGTGAAACTGAGACGCAGAGAGACGGCGGAGGAAACTCACTGTTTGTGTGTCTTCAAACATAATGTGCAGTAAAAATACTTCATTCCATGTAATCTATTACCTTTTTTCTGATTTATTATTCTCTCTTCAATCTTTCTATTAAATATTTCATTTTTGGAAAATACTGGGACAATTTTATCATCTGCAATTATTT
>NW_024633132.1:0-1598 GCF_008729295.1 Plectropomus leopardus
CGACATACTATACTATGGCGTTTTTGGCCATTTTTTTGACATGCTAAATTATGAAGTTTTTGGCCTTTCTTGGCCTTTGTTTCCACTTTTTATACTATGACGGGTCTCTACAAGCTATAATAGATGGTTTAGAGCCATTTTTATGACATGCCAAAATTTGACACTTTTCGACATACTATACTATGGCGTTTTTAGCCATTTTTTCGACGTGCTAATTTATGAAGTTTTTGGCCTTTCTTGGCCTTTATTTCCACTTTGTATACTATGATGGGTCTCTACAAGCTATAATAGATGGTTTAGAGCCATTTTTATGACATGCCAAAATTTGACACTTTTCAACATACTATACTGTGGCGCTTTTGGCCATTTTTTCGACATGCTAAATTATGAAGTTTTTGGCCATTTTTTGGCCTTTATTTCCACTTTGTATACTATGATGGGTCTCTACAAGCTATAATAGATGGTTTTCAGCCATTTTTATGACATGCCAAAATTTGACATTTTCGACATACTATACTATGGCGATTTTTGGCCATTTTTTCGACATGCTAAATTATGAAGTTTTTGGCCTTTTTTGGCCTTTTATTTCACTTTGTATACTATGATGGGTCTCTACAAGCTATAATGTGTGGTTTTCAGCCATTTTTATGACATGCCAAAATTTGACATTTTTTTCGACATACTATACTATGGCTTTTTGGCCATTTTTTCGACATGCTAAATTATGAAGTTTTTGGCCTTTTTTGGCCTTTATTTCCACGTTGTATACTATGATGGGTCTCTACAAGCTATAATAGATGGTTTTAGAGCCATTTTTATGACATGCCAAAATTTGACATTTTTCGACATACTATACTATGGCGCTTTTTGGCCATTTTTTCGACATGCTAAATTATGAAGTTTTTGGCCTTTTTTGGCCTTCGTTTTCACTTTGTATACTATGATGGGTCTCTACAAGCTATAATGTGTGGTTTTCAGCCATTTTTATGACATGCCAAAATTTGTCATTTTTCGACATACTATACTATGGCGTTTTTGGCCATTTTTTTTGACATGCTAAATTATGAAGTTTTTGGCCTTTTTTTGGCCTTTATTCCACTTTGTAAACTATGAGGGGTCTCTACAAGACATAATAGATGGTTTTTCAGCCATTTTTATGACATGCCAAATTTGACATTTTTTCGACATACTATACTATGGCGTTTTTTGGCAATTTTTTCAATGTGCTAGATAATGTCGTTTTTGGCCTTTTTTGGCCTTTATTTCCACTTTGTATACTATGATGGGTCTCTACAAGCTATAATGTGTGGTTTTCAGCCATTTTTATGACATGCCAAAATTTGACATTTTTCGACACACTATACTATGGCGCTTTTGGCCATTTTTTCGACATGCTAAATTATGAAGTTTTTGGCCTTTTTTGGCCTTCGTTTTCACTTTGTATACTATGATGGGTCTCTACAAGCTATAATAGATGGTTTAGAGCCATTTTTTCGACATGCTAAATTATGAAGTTTTTGGTCTTTTTTGGCCTTCATTTCCACTTTGTATACTATGATGGGTCTCTACAAGCTATAATGTGTGGTTTAGAGCCATTT
>NW_024633133.1:0-646 GCF_008729295.1 Plectropomus leopardus
TTCGCCATACTATAGCCTTGCTTCTTGGGTCATTTTTTCAACATGCAAAATCAAGGTGTTTTCAGCAGTTTTTGAAAATTTCTATGCTATGGCGTGTTTCGCCACGCTATTTTTGCAGTTTTCAGTTGTTTTCAGGTGTTTTTGGAAAATGTAATTTTTTGACTTTTTCGCCATACTATAGCCTTGCTTTTTGGGTCATTTTTTCAACATGCAAACTTAAGGTGTTTTCGGCAGTTTTTGAAAATTTCTATGCTATGGCGTGTTTCGCCACGCTGTTTTATGCAGTTTTCAGTTGTTTTCAGGTGTTTTTGGAAAATGTCATTTTTTGACTTTTTCGCCATACTATAGCCTTGCTTCTTGGGTCATTTTTTCAACATGCAAAATTAAGGTGTTTCGGCTGTTTTTGAAAATTTCTATGCTATGGCGTGTTTCGCCACGCTATTTCAAGCAGTTTTCAGTTGTTTTCAGGCATTTTTGGAAAATGTCATTTTTTGACATTTTCGCCATACTATAGCCTTGCTTCTTGGGTCATTTTTTCAACATGCAAAATTAAGGTGTTTTCGGCAGTTTTTGAAAACTTCTATGCTATGGCGTGTTACGCCACGCTATTTTAAGCAGTTTTCAGTTGTTTTCAGGTGTTTTTGGA
>NW_024633134.1:0-880 GCF_008729295.1 Plectropomus leopardus
TGCCATACTATAGCCTTGCCTTTTCTGTCATTTTTTTCAACATGCCATATTTTGGTGTTTCTGGCTTTTTTTGCAACATTCTTTGCTATG
Organism: Plectropomus leopardus; assembly: GCF_008729295.1. Taxonomy (NCBI): domain Eukaryota; kingdom Metazoa; phylum Chordata; class Actinopteri; order Perciformes; family Serranidae; genus Plectropomus; species Plectropomus leopardus. Next base: position 91 of record NW_024633134.1, read on the forward strand.
GCGTGTCTCAGCACGCTATTTTAAACTGTTTTGAGGTGTTTTTAGCCATTTTTGGGACTTGTCATATTTTGACTTTTTTGCCATACTATAGCCTTGCCTTTTTGCTAATTTTTTTCAACATGCCATATTTTGGTGTTTCTGGCTTTTTTTTGCAACATTCTTTGCTATGGCGTGTCTCAGCACGCTATTTTAAACTGTTTTGCCGTGTTTTTAGCCATTTTTGGGACGTGTCATATTTGGACTTTTTTGCCATACTATAGCCTTGCCTTTTTGCTCATTTTTTCAACATGCCATATTTTGGTGTTTCTGGCCTTTTTTTGCAACATTCTTTGCTATAGCGTGTCTGAGCACGCTATTTAAAACTGTTTGAGGTGTTTTTAGCCATTTTTGGGACTTGTCATATTTTGACTCTTTTGCCATACTATAGCCTTGCCTTTTCGCTCATTTTTTCAACATGCCATATTTTGGTGTTTCTGGCTTTTTTTGCAACATTCTTTGCTATAGTGTGTCTCAGCACGCTATTTTAAACTGTTGTGCGGTGTTTTTAGCCATTTTTGGGATTTGTCATATTTGGACTTTTTTGCCATACTATAGCCTTGCCTTTTTGCTCATTTTTTCAACATGCCATATTTTGGTGTTTCTAGCCTGTTTTGCAACATCCTTTGCTATAGCATCTTTCAGCATACTATTTTAACCTGTTTTGCGGTGTTTTTAACCATTTCTGGGACTTGTCATATTTTGACTTTTTTGCCATATTATAGCCTTGCCTTTTTGCTCATTTTTTCAACAT
>NW_024633135.1:0-791 GCF_008729295.1 Plectropomus leopardus
TATAGCCTTGCTTTTTTGGTCAATTTTTCAACATGCTATATTATGGTGTTTTTGGCCCTTTTTGAATGTTTTAATGTTATGGTGGTCTCTGCACGCTATTTCATACTGTTTTGAGGTGTTTAAAAGTATGTTTGGGACATGTCATTGTTTGACATTTTTGCCATACTATAGCCTTGCTTTTTTGGTCAATTTTTCAACATGCTATATTATGGTATTTTTGGCCCTTTTTGAACGTTTTAATGCTATGGCGTGTCCCAGCACACTATTTTATGCTGTTTTGAGGTGTTTAAAGGTGATTTTGGGACATGTCATTTTTTGACACTTTTGCCATACTCTAGCCTTGCTTTTTTGGTCAATTTTTCAATATGCTATATTATGGTATTTTTGGCCCTTTTTGCAAGTTTTAATGTTATAGCTTGTCCCAGCACGCTATTTCATGCTGTTTTTAGGTGTTTAAAAGTATGTTTGGGACATGTCATTTTTTGACATTTTTGCCATACTATAGCCTTGCTTTTTCGGTCAAGTTTTCAACATGCTATATTATGGTGTTTTTGGCCCTTTTTGAACGTTTTAATGCTATGGCGTGTCCCAGCACGCTATTTCATGCTGTTTTGAGGTGTTTAAAAGTGTTTTTGGGATATGTGATTTTTTGACATTTTTGCCATACTATAGCCTTGCTTTTTCGGTCAATTTTTCACTATGCTATATTATGGTGTTTTTGGCCCTTTTTGCAAGTTTTAATGTTATGGCATGTCCCAGTAAGTTATTTTATGCTGTTTTGAGGTGTTTAA
>NW_024633136.1:0-821 GCF_008729295.1 Plectropomus leopardus
CAGTTTTTTGGACTTGTTGCACATTTTAATGTTATGGCATGTCCCAGCAGGCGATTTTATGCTGTTTTGAGGTGTTTAAAGGTGTTTTTAGAACATGTCATTTTTTGACATTTTTGCCATACTACAGCCTTGCTTTTACAGTCATTTTTACAACATGCTATATTATGGTGTTTTTGACCCTTTTTGAAAGTTTTAATGCTATGGCGTGTCCCAGTAGGCTATTTTATGCTGTTTTGAAGTGTTTCCAGCTGTTTTTGGGACATGTCATTTTTGACATTTTTGCCATACTATAGCCTTGCTTTTTCGGTCAATTTTTCAACATGCGATATCATGGTGTTTTTGGCCCTTTTTGAACGTTTTAATGCTATGGCGTGTCCCAGCACGCTATTTCATGCTGTTTTGAGGTGTTTAAAAGTGTTTTTGGGACATGTCATTTTTTGACATTTTTGCCATACTATAGCCTTGCTTTTTTAGTCAATTTTTCAACATGCTAAATTATGGTGTTTTTGGCCCTTTTTGAACGTTTTAATGCTATGGCGTGTCTCTGCACGCTATTTCATGCTGTTTTGAGGTGTTTAAAAGTGTTTTTAGGACATGTGATTTTTCGACATTTTTTCCATACTATAGCCTTGCTTTTTTGGTCAATTTTTCAACATGCTATATTATGGTGTTTTTGGCCCTTTTTGAATGTTTTGATGCTATGGCGTGTCTCAGCACGCTATTTCATACTGATTTGAGGTGTTTAAAGGTGATTTTGGGACATGTCATTTTTTGACATTTTTGCCATACTATAGCCTTGCTTTTTTGGTCAGTTTTTCAAC
>NW_024633137.1:0-627 GCF_008729295.1 Plectropomus leopardus
TTTTTTCAACACCCTTTTTTATGTCATTTTTGGCCGTTTTTAAAACAAACAATGCTATGGCGTGTCTCAGCAGGCTCTTTTATGATGTTTTCAGATGTTTTCAGCTGTTTTTGGGACATGCCTTTTTTTGACGTTTTTGCCATACTATAGCCTTGCTGTTTTTGCTCATTGTTTCAACATGCTTTTTTATGTGGCTTTTGGCTGTTTTTAAAATAAACGATGCTATGGCGAGTCTTAATAGGCTCTTTTAACGCTGTTTTGAGGTGTTTTCAGCTGTTTTTGGGACATGCCTTTTTTTGACGTTTTTGCCATACTATAGCCTTGCTTTTTTCGCTCATTTTTTCAACACCCTTTTTTATGTCGTTTTTGGCCGTTTTTAAAACAAACTATGTTATGGCATGTCTTAGTAGGCTCTTTTATGCTGTTTTGAGGTGTTTTCAGCTGTTTTTGGGACATGCCTTTTTCTGACGTTTTTGCCATACTATAGCCTTGCTTTTTTCGCTCATTTTTTCAACTTGCTTTTTTATGTCGTTTTTGGCCGTTTTTAAAACAAACTATGTTATGGCATGTCTTAATAGGCCCTTTTATGCTGTTTTGAGGTGTTTTCAGCTGTTTTTGGGACATGCC
>NW_024633138.1:0-4821 GCF_008729295.1 Plectropomus leopardus
TTTTTGGGAAGTATTCAATTTTCACAATTTTACCTTTTCAGATTTTGACATTTTTGCCTTACTATAGCCTTGCATTTTGGGTCATTTTTTCGACATACTATATTGTGGTGTTTTTGGCCGTTTTTGCAACTTTCTGTGCTATGGCACTTCTTGGCATGTGATTTGACGTGGTTTTTAACTGTTTTCAGCTGTTTTTGAGACGGGTCAAATTTTGCCATTTTTGCCTTACTATAGCCTTGCATACTGCGTCATTTTTCGACATGCTATGTTATGGTGTTTTGGCAATTTTTGCACTTTTTATGCTATGGCGTGTCTTGGCATGCTATTTTAGGTGGTTTTCAACTGTTTCAGCTATTATTGGGACACGTCAGATTTTGACATTTTTGCCTTACTATAGCCTTGCATTTTGGGTCATTTTTTTGACGCGCAATATTGTGGTGTTTTTGGCCATTTTTGCAACTTTCTTTGCTATGGTGAAGGGTGTCTTGGCACGCTATTTTAGAGGGTTGTCAACTGTTTTCAGCTGTTTTTGGGACGGGTCAAATTTTGACATTTTTGCCTTACTATAGCCTTGCATTTTGGGTCATTTTTTCGACATGCAATATTGTGGTGTTTTGGCCATTTTTGCAACTTTCTATGGTGATGGCGTGTCTTGGCACACGCTATTTGAGGTGGTTTTCAACTGTTTTCAGCTATTTTTGGGTATTCAATTTTCACAATTTTGACATTTTTGCCTTACTATAGCCTTGCATTTTGGGTCATTTTTTCGACATACTATATTGTGGTGTTTTTGGGCCGTTTTTGCAACTTTCTGTGCTATGGCACTTCTTGGCACGTGATTTGACGTGGTTTTTAACTGTTTTCAGCTGTTTTTGAGACGGTCAAATTTTTTGCCATTTTTGCCTTACTATAGCCTTGCATTTGCATCATTTTTCCACATGCTATGTCATGGTGTTTTGGCCTTTTTTTCAACTTTTTTTTATGCTATGGCGTGTCTTGGCATGCTATTTTAGGTGGTTTTCAACTGTTTTCAGCAGTTTTTGGGACGTGTCAAATTTGGACATTTTTGCCTTACTATAGCCTTGCATTTTGAGTCATTTTTTCAGCATGCTATATTATGGTGTTTTTGGCCATGTTTTTGCAACTTTCTATGGTGAAGGGTGTCTTGGCACGCTATTTTAGGTGGTTTTTCAACTGTTTTCAGCTATTTTTGGGACGTGTCAATTTTCACATTTTTGCCTTACTATAGCCTTGCATTTTGGGTCATTTTTTTCTACATGCATATTGTGGTGTTTTTGGCCATTTTTTGCAACTTTCTATGCTATGGTGCCTCTTGGCATGCTATTTTAGAGTGGTTGTCAACTGTTTTCAGCTGTTTTTGGGATGGGTCAAATTTTGACATTTTTGCCTTACTATAGCCTTGCATTTTGGGTCATTTTTTCGACATGCAATATTGTGGTGTTTTTGGCCATTTTTGCAACTTTCTATGCTATGGCGTGTCTCTTGGCACGCTATTTTAGGGTTGTTTTCAACTGTTTTCAGCTGTTTTTGGGATGGGTCAAATTTTGACATTTTTGCCTTACTATAGCCTTGCATTTTGGGTCATTTTTTCGACATGCAATATTGTGGTGTTTTTGGCCATTTTTGCAACTTTCTATGCTATGGCGTGTCTTGGCACGCTATTTGACGTGGTTTTTTGACTGTTTTCAGCTGTTTTTGGGGACGGGTCAAATTTTGACATTTTTGCCTTACTATAGCCTTGCATTTTGACATGCAATTTTTTTTTGGCCGTTTTATATTATGGTGTTTTTGCCTTTTTTTGCAACTTTCTATGCTATGGCGTGTCTTGTTACCCCATTTTTAGGTGGTTGTAGACTGTTTTCAGCTGTTTTTGGACGGGTCAAATTTTGCCATTTTTGCCTTACTATAGCCTTGCATTTTGGTCATTTTTTTCGACATGCTATGTTATGGTGTTTTTGGCCATTTTGCAACTTTTTATGCTATGGGTGTTTTCAGCTATTTTTGGGGTTTTTCAATTTTTCAGCATTTTTGCCTTACTATAGCCTTGCATTTTGGGTCATTTTTTTCTACATACTATATTGTGGTGTTTTTGGCAGTTTTTGCAACTTTCTGTGCTATGGCACTTCTTCTTGGCACGTGATTTTACGTGGTTTTTAACTGTTTTCAGCTGCTTTTTGGGACGGGTCAAATCTTTGGACATTTTTGGTGGTTTTCAACTGTTTTTTCAGCTATTTTGGGACACGTCAGATTTTGACATTTTTGCCTTACTATAGCCTTGCTTTTTTTGGTCTTTTTGTCAGCATGCTATATTATGGTGTTTTTTGGCTGTTTTTTGCAACTTTCTATGGTATGGCGTGTCTTGGCACGCTATTTTAGGTGGTTTTCAACTGTTTTCAGCTGTTTTTGGGGAAGTATTCAATTTTGACATTTTTGCCTTACTATAGCCTTGCATTTTGGGTCATTTTTTTCGACATGCAATATTGTGGTGTTTTTGGCCATTTTTGCAACTTTCTATGCTATGGCGTGTCTTGGCACGCTATTTTAGAGGGGTTTTCAACTGTTTTCAGCTGTTTTTTGGATGGGTCAAATTTGACATTTTTGCCTTACTATAGCCTTGCATTTTGGGTCATTTTTTTTTCGACATGCTGCATATGGTGTTTTTTGGCCATTTTTGCAACTTTCTATGCTATGGTGTCTCGGCACGCTATTTTTAGGTGGTTTCAACTGTTTTCAGCTGTTTTTGGGACGGTCAAATTTTGACATTTTTGCCTTACTATAGCCTTGCATTTTGGGTCATTTTTTCGACATGCAATATTGTGGTGTTTTTGGCCATTTTTGCAACTTTCTATGCTATGGCACTGTCTTGGCACGCTATTTTATGTGGTTTTTAACTGTTTTCAGCTGTTTTTGGGACGGGTCAAATTTGACATTTTTGCCTTACTATAGCCTTGCCTTTTGGTCATTTTTTCGACATGCAATATTGTGGTGTTTTGGCCGTTTTTTGCAACTTTCTATGCTATGGTGTCTTGGCACGCTATTTTAGGTGGTTTTAGGTGTTTTCAGCTGTTTTTGGAGACGGTCAAATTTTGACATTTTTGCCTTACTATAGCCTTGCATTTTGGGTCATTTTTTTGACGTGCAATTATGGTGTTTTTTGGCCATTTTTGCAACTTTCTATGCTATGGCGTGTCTTGGCACGCTATTTTAGGTGGTTTTCAACTGTTTTCAGCTGTTTTTGGGACGGTCAAATTTTGACATTTTTGCCTTACTATAGCCTTGCATTTTGGGTCATTTTTTTCGACACATGCTATATTGTGGTGTTTTTGGCCATTTTTGCAACTTTCTATGCTGATGGGTGTCTTGGCACGCTATTTTAGGTGGTTTTCAACTGTTTTCAGCTATTTTTTGGACGGTCATTTCAATTTTGACATTTTTGCCTTACTATAGCCTTGCATTTTGGGTCATTTTTTTTGACGACATGCTAATATTGTGGTGTTTTTGGCCATTTTTGCAACTTTCTATGCTATGGTGTCTCTGGCACGCTATTTTAGAGGTGTTTTCAACTGTTTTCAGCTGTTTTTGGGACGGGTCAAATTTTGACATTTTTGCCTTACTATAGCCTTGCATTTTGGGTCATTTTTTTCGACATGCAATATTGTGGTGTTTTTGGCCATTTTTGCAACTTTCTATGCTATGGCGTGTCTTGGCACGCTATTTTAGAGGTGGTTTTCAACTGTTTTCAGCTGTTTTTGGGACGTGTCAATTTTTGACATTTTTGCCTTACTATAGCCTTGCATTTTGGGTCATTTTTTTCGACATGCTATATTGTGGTGTTTTTGGCCATTTTTGCAACTTTCTATGCTATGGCGTGTCTTGGCATGCTATTTTTAGAGTGGTTTTTTACTGTTTTCAGCTGTTTTTGGGACGGTCAAATTTTGACATTTTTGCCTTACTATAGCCTTGCATTTTGGTCATTTTTTCGACATGCAATATTGTGGTGTTTTTGGCCCATTTTTGCAACTTTCTATGCTATGGCACTTCTTGGCACGTGATTTTACGTGGTTTTTAACTGTTTTCAGCTGTTTTTGGGACGGGTCAAATTTTGACATTTTTGCCTTACTATAGCCTTGTTTTTTAGACATCATTTTTTCGACATGCCAATATGTTTTGGCCGTTTTTGCAACTTTCTATGCTATGGCCTCTTGTTACCACCTATTTTAGGTGGTTGTAACTGTTTTCAGCTGTTTTTGGGACGGGTCAAATTTTGACATTTTTGCCTTACTATAGCCTTGCATTTTGGGTCATTTTTTCAACATGCTATATTGTGGTGTTTTTGGCCATTTTTGCAACTTTCTATGCTGATGGCGTGTCTTGGCACGCTATTTTAGGGGTTGTCAACTGTTTTCAGCTGTTTTTGGGACGGGTCAAATTTGACATTTTTGCCTTACTATAGCCTTGCATTTTGGGTCATTTTTCGACACAGCATGGCAATATTGTGGTGTTTTTGGCCATTTTTGCAACTTTCTATGGTGAAGGATGTCTTGGCACGCTATTTGAGGTGGTTTTCAACTGTTTTCAGCTATTTTGGGGAAGTATTCAATTTTCACAATTTTACCTTACTATAGCCTTGCATTTTGGGTCATTTTTTCAGCATGCTATATCATGGTGTTTTTGGCTGTTTTTTTCACTTTTTATGCTATGGCGTGTCTTGGCATGCTATTTTAGGTGGTTTTCAACTGTTTGCAGCAGTTTTTGGGACGTGTCAAATTTGGACATTTTTGCCTTACTATAGCCTTGCAT
>NW_024633139.1:0-918 GCF_008729295.1 Plectropomus leopardus
ATCCTTTGTCGTTTTCAGCCATTTTTAGGAGCGGTCAAAATTTGACTTTTTTCGACATACTATACTATTGCCTTCTTCGGCTATTTTTTGGCCATTCCAAAATATGAGGTTTTTGGCCTTTTTCGGACTTTATTCCCACTTTGCAAGCTATAACGCGTCTCTACGAACTATTCTATGTCGTTTTCAGCTATTTTTAGGAGCGGTCAAAATTTGACTTTTTTCGACATACTATACTTTTGCCTTCTTCGGCCATGTTTTGGACATTCCAAAATATGAGGTGTTTGGCCTTTTTCGGACTTTATTCCCACTTTGCATGCTATGACGCGTCTACGAACTGTCCTTTGTCATTTTCAGCCATTTTTAAGAGCGGTCAAAATTTGACTTTTTTCGACATACTATACTATTGCCTTCTTCGGCCATGTTTTGGACATTCCAAAATATGAGGTTTTTTGGCCTTTTTTGGACTTTATTCCCACTTTGCATGCTATGACGCGTGTCTACGAACTGTCCTTTGTCGTTTTCAGCCATTTTTAGGAGCAGTCAAAATTTGACTTTTTTCGACATACTATACTATTGCCTTCTTCGGCTATTTTTCGGACATTCCAAAATATGAGGTTTTTGGCTTTTTTAAGACTTTGTTCCCACTTGCATGCTATGACGCACCCTCACGAGCTAATTTAAATCATTTTCAGCCATTTTTAGAAGGGGTCAAAATTTGACTTTTTTCGACATATTATACTATTGCCTTCTTCTGCCATTTTTTGGCCATTCCAAAATATGAGGTTTTTGGCCTTTTTCGGACTTTATTCCCACTTTGCATGCTATGACGCGTCTGTACGAACTATTCTATGTCGTTTTAAGCCATTTTTAAGAGCGGTCGAAATTTGACTTTTTTCGACATACTATACTATTGCCTTC
>NW_024633140.1:0-829 GCF_008729295.1 Plectropomus leopardus
GGTCATTTTTTGGACATGCTAATTTATGTTGTTTTAGGACGTTTTAGCAAATTTCTATGCTATGGCGTGTTTCGGCACGCTATTCTAGATGTTTTTCAAGTGTTTTCAGCTGTTTTTGGGACGTGTCAAATTTTAACTTTTTTGCCATACTATAGCCTTGCATTTTTGGTCACTTTTTGAACATGCTAATTTATGTCGTTTTAGGACGTTTTAGCAAATTTCTATGCTATGGCGTGTTTCAGCACGCTATTCTAGATGTTTTTCAAGTGTTTTCAGCTGTTTTTGGGACGTGTCAAATTTTAACTTTTTTGCCATACTCTTGCCTTGCATTTTTGATCATTCTTTGGACATGCTAATTTATGTTGTTTTAGGACGTTTTAGCGAATTTCTATGCTATGGCGCGTTTCAGTATGCTATTGTGAGTGATTTCATACTGTTTTCAACTGTTTTTGGAAGGTGTCAAATTTTGACATTTTTGCCATACTATAGCCTTGCATTTTTGGTCATTTTTTGGACATGCTAATTTATGTTGTTTTAGGACGTTTTAGCAAATTTCTATACTATGGCGCATTTCAGTATGCTATTCTGAGTAGTTTTCAACTGTTTTCACCTGTTTTTGGGACGTGTCAAATTTTGACATTTTTGCCATACTATAGCCTTGCATTTTTGGTCATTTTTTGGACATGCTAATTTATGTTGTTTTAGGACGTTTTAGCAAATTTCTATGCTATGGCGCGTTTCAGCACGCTATTCTAGATGTTTTTCAAGTGTTTTCAGCTGTTTTTGGGACGTGTCAAATTTTAACATTTTTGCCATACTATAGCCTTGC
>NW_024633141.1:0-982 GCF_008729295.1 Plectropomus leopardus
CATAGTATAGCCTTGCCTTTTTTGGCCATTTTTTCAACATGCATTTTGATGGTGTTTTTGACAATTTTTGAAACTTTCTATGCTATGGCATTAGTAGTTACGCTATTTTATGCTGTTTTGGGGTGTTTTTTGCAATTTTTGAGACGGGTCATATTTTGACATTTTTGCCATACTATAGCCTTGCTTTTTTTTGGTCATTTTATAAACATGCATTTTTAAGGTGTTTTTGACCATTTTTGAAACTTTCTATGCTATGGCATGAGTAGTTGCGCTATTTTATGCTGTTTGGGGGTGTTTTTTGCTGTTTTTGAGACAGGTCATATTTTGACATTTTTGCCATAGTATAGCCTTGCCTTTTTTGGCCATTTTTTCAACATGCATTTTCATGGTATTTTTGAATATTTTTGCAACTTTCTAAGCTATGGCATGAGTAGTTGCGCTATTTTATGCTGTTTTGAGGTGTTTTTTGCTGCTTTTGAGATGTATCATATTTTGACATTTTTGCCATACTAAAGCCTTGCCTTTTTTGGTCATTTTTTCGACATGCATTTTGATGGTGTTTTTGACCATTTTTGAAACTTTCTATGCTATGGCATTAGTAGTTGCGCTATTTTATGCTGCTTTGAGGTGTTTTTTGCTGTTTTTGAGACGGGTCATATTTTGACATTTTTGCCACAGTATAGCCTTTGCCTTTTTTTGGTCATTTTATAAACATGCATTTTTAAGGTGTTTTTGACCATTTTTGAAACTTTCTATGCTATGGCATTAGTAGTTGCGCTATTTTATGCTGTTTTGAGTTGTTTTTTGCTGTTTTTGAGACGTGTCATATTTTGACATTTTTGCCATACTATAGCCTTGCCTTTTGTGGTCATTTTTTCGACATGCATTTTTATGGTATTTTTGACCATTTTTGAAACTTTCTATGCTATGGCATGAGTAGTTACGCTATTTTATGCTGTTTTGAGGTGCTTTTTGCAATTTT
>NW_024633142.1:0-4261 GCF_008729295.1 Plectropomus leopardus
GTCTGTCTCTGTCTCTGTCTGTCTCTCTGTGTCTCTGTCTCTCTGTCGCCGTCTGTCTCTGTCTCTGTCTGTCTCTGTCTCTGTCTGTCTCTCTGTGTCTCTGTCTCTCTGTCGCCGTCTGTCTCTGTCTCTGTCTGTCTCTGTCTCTGTCTGTCTCTCTGTGTCTCTGTCTCTCTGTCGCCGTCTGTCTCTGTCTCTGTCTGTCTCTGTCTCTGTCTGTCTCTCTGTGTCTCTGTCTCTCTGTCGCCGTCTGTCTCTGTCTCTGTCTGTCTCTCTGTGTCTCTGTCTCTCTGTCTCTCTGTCTCTGTCTGTCTCTCTGTCTCTCTGTGTCTCTGTCTCTCTGTGTCTCTGTCTCTCTGTGTCTCTGTCTCTCTGTCTCTCTGTCTCTCTGTGTCTGTCCTCAGAGAGTTTGGGGGAGCGTCAGCAGCAGAATCAGCTGACTGTGAAGGTGAGGTCAAAGGTGAAGCGATGATGTCACGGATCAGAAAGGTGACATCATCCTGACCAATCACATCTCTTCCAGAGGAGGTCAGAGGGCAGGAGGAGAGAGGAGGTGCTGAGGAGGAGAGAGGAGGCGCTGAGGAGGAGAGAGGAGGCGCTGAGGAGAGAGGAGATCAAAAGAGGAGAAGAGGAAGAAAAGGAAGAGTGCAGCACGCTGGTGTCTCCGTCCACAGATGACCTGGACGTGTCTCACCCTTTTCACCTGTCTCACCTGTCTCTCATTGGTCAGTTCCTCGGTGGTTCCCAGGGTCCTGGAAAACCTGGAAAAAACAGTGATCATTTTTGTACTTCTCTTTTGAGATTGTTTTTATGATTTACTTTTAATTGGAAATTTTTCACTCCAAATGTTGTTGTTTTTGTTCTTTCTTTCTTTTTTTCTTTTATGATTTTCAAATTTAAAAAATGTAATCATTTTGGTGTTTTTTTTTTTTTAATTAATTGTTTTTTGGTGATGTTTAGGAAAATGTTTTAAAATTGGGGCTTTTTCAAAATTTTAGGCAAAATTTTAAAGAAAGGTGATATTCTTTGTCTTGAAATTTATTTTAGAGAAAACCACAGGTGTGGAAGGTATGTTTTCTGAATCTTGAATTTCAAAAAATATCATTAAAATATACACGCGTGTGTGTGTGTATAAATATATACACCGTATATGTTGTGTGTGTGTGTGTGTATATGTATATGTACTGTATATATCCATATATTCGTGTGTGTGTGTGTGTGTGTATATGTGTGTATGATAAGAATTGGTGATTTTTATTTTAGGAGACAGCGTTTTTTTCAGGCATGTTTTCTTTAAAAATCCCTAAAGTGATTTTTGTAACGTCTTGTAAAGTTTTGAAATTGTCTGTGTCTGTCTGTCCTCCGTGTCCACAGACTTTTGTCCATGTTGGTGCTGTCGCTGTGTGTTTGCAGGTTGGCGTGACGACCGTCTGCTCAGCAGCTCAGCCGCTGACCTCAGCCTGCTGCCGTACACTACCCACAATGCCTCTGTGAGTCCAGGCAGGCCTCCCCGCCGCTCCTCCTCCCCCTCCCCCCCCCCCCCCCTCCCTCCCTCTGGTCTACAGCATCCTGGTGGAGGACAAACAGGTACATGCGATGTGTCCTCACAAGGACATGAACTTTTCCTCTCTTTTCCTCATTCAAACAACCCAAAGTAACGACCGTCCAGTTAACCCCTTAGTGCCCGCTTTAATATCGCACTCACGTATCGATCGGCACACAAAATACACTTTTTAAAATCAAGCTTTAAAAAATATTTTACATTAATATGATTTTCTACTTTCATTGAGTTCATTTTTTTCAGCCATCAACAACATGAGCTTTTTGTCTTTTCTGACTTTCTTAAAAAGAGCTCTATGAATAAAATGTCATTATTATTATTATTTCTATTACTAAACTCACTTTTTTTTAGGGAACAAAACACCACATTTTCCAAAATAAAGTGACATTTTTAAAAATCTGCTCCGTGATGATCTGCAGACGCCTTCCCAGAATTCCTTGGTGTGAAAACGGTTTCAGAGCGTTCGTCAGAAAACGAGCTGTTTGTATTTATGTCTTTTTGAGTATTTCGACAGAAACATTTGACACAGATGTGCAGCGCAGACGCCTCACAGAGACTTCTGATTGGTCCACAGGAGTTTCTACAGTTTCAGCTGCGCGGCAAACGCACATTACCACTGAGATCTGAAACGATTTATTGTGTGCATGACCTCTGACCTCCGCTCTCCTCTCCTCTCTCCTGCGGTCCTCGTCCTCGTCCTCGTCTTGGTTCTGATTGGTCAGCCTCGTTACAGCCTGAGGAGCCGAAGGTCAGAGACTCGCTGAAGGAAACAAACGTTTCTTCAACGTTCATTCATTTTAAACGCTTTTTTTTAATGAATGTCAATAAAACTGCATTTTACATTTTTAACAGAAAAGTGTGAAGCTGCTGTTCAGACACACGACGGCGCCTCCTTTAAAGAAAGAGAAATCACTAAAACTATTTACACATTAAAAAATGCCAAAAGATTTTAAAAATCACCAAAGAGTCAAAATCATCAAATACTTTTACAGAAATAAAAACCGAAAATTAAAAAAAAACTTAAGAGTAAGAAAATCACCATACTTTTAAATATAACCAAAAATGTTTTTAAAAAAATCATAAATCACCAAACTTTTTAAAGAAAACAAATTTTCAACATTTTTAAAGAAAAAAATAGACAAAATTTTTTTAAAAAAGGAAAAAAACTAATTGACAGACATTATTATAAACTGGTGGCTCAGTGGACAGAGCAGCATGTGCACAGGCTGTGTCCTCGCCGCAGCGGCCGCAGGTTCAAGTCCGGTGTCGGTCCTTTGCTGCGTGCCCCCCCCCCTTTCACGCTCACACTGTCCTATCGATTAAAGACAATAAAAGCCCAAAAAAAAATCTTAAAGAAAAGAAATTATTTAAAACTCATCAAAAAAATTGAGTGGAAAAAAAATGGCAATTTGTTTGTCCTAAGAGGTCCGGGCTGACCCTGACCCTGACCCTGACCCTGACCCCCAATACCCTAAAACCCACAAAGAGCCCTGAGTGCCACTCTGCTAATTTTAGTGTCTGTGCTGAAATGAGCTGTGAGGAGTGTGAGACAGGAGCTCTGCAGCCCTCTGCTGGCTCAAACTCTCCTCCACTTTCGCCTCCTCGGCTGCTTCAAACCGTCACAAACTGTGTCAGAAAGTCAAACGTGGGATTTTCAGGAGAATCAGCTGATGGAAAGAAAAAAAACAACAAGAAACTGCTGCTGGAATTTTCTCCAGTTTTCCTTTTGCTTCAAGTTTCAGCCTCAAAAAAAGAGAAAATGAGAAACAGACCACAGAGGGGACAAGGAGGAGGGGAGCTGGTCCCGGATCAGATGTCTGGCTGGAGGAGGAGGAGGAGGAGGAGGAGGAGGAGGAGGAGGAGTTGTGGTGTCGGTCTGCAGCTCAGATCAGATTTTCACACAAAAGACTGAAGCTGCCGAGAGACGACCGACCGACGACTGAGTTTGGACAAACTGAAGCTGGAGTGAGAGAATAAAACTGAAGAAGAGGAGGAGAAACTGAAGCAGAGGAGGAGAAACTGAAGCAGAGGAGGAGAAACTGAAGCAGAGGAGGAGAAACTGAAGAAGAGGAGGAGAAACTGAAGCAGAGGAGGAGAAACTGAAGAAGAGGAGGAGAAACTGAAGCAGAGGAGGAGAAAGTGGAGCAGCAGCTGGAGGAGGAATCAGGGGAAAGTTGGGAGCTGAGTCGGCACATTCTGGGCTCTTCAGGAGAAAGTTTGTCTGATCGAGTTGTTTTCGGTGAGATCTGACCTCTGATCAGTCTGAGCAGCAGGAAGCTGGAAGCTGCTGAGCAGCAGCTGATCTGAGGACAGTGTTTACAGTTAAATCTCATTATTGGATCCCTCAGATGGAACGAGGGAGCGTCTGAGGAGACGGACGAGGAGACAGACGAGGATACGGACGAGGAGACAGATGGAGAGGACTTGTAAGTTTCCCTGAAGAGTGAGAGACGGGGGAGCAGAGGGGAGGATGGGAGAGAGGGGGGAGGATGAAGCAGGAGCCGCTGACCTCCTCATGACTCCTGCTGAGACTCGATGTGATGGACTCTCCGAGGACTCGACTGTACAAACAGGAAGTGACTGATTTTCACATTAAAGGTCTGGTTCTAAAGCGTGTGGGTGAAACATGAACTGAGTCGGCATTCTGACCTCTGACCTGTGCTCAGGTGAGGATCGTCGTACCTGTGCAGGTGAGTCGTC
>NW_024633143.1:0-439 GCF_008729295.1 Plectropomus leopardus
TATGCGATCTTTGGTCATTTTTTCAACATGCTAAAATATGATGTTTTTGGTTGTTTTCTGTGGTTTTTTCAACATGCTACACAATAAAGTGTCTAAACATGCTGTTCTATGTTGTTTTCAGACATTTTTTTGATGGGTCATTTTTTGACTTTTTTGCCATACTATACTATGCGATCTTTGGTCATTTTTTCAACATGCTAAAATATGATGTTTTTGGTTGTTTTATGTGTTTTTTTCAACATGCTGCAGTATAATGCACCTAAACATGCTGTTCTATGTTGTTTTCAGACATTTTTTGGACGGGTCATTTTTTGACTTTTTTGCCATACTATACTATGCGATTTTTTGTCATTTTTTCAACATGCTAAAATATGATGTTTTTGCTTGTTTTAACTTATGTTTTCAACATGCTATAATATAATGCGCCTAAACATGCTGT
>NW_024633144.1:0-729 GCF_008729295.1 Plectropomus leopardus
TAGTATGGCAAAAATGTCAAAATATCACATGCCTCAAAAACTGCTGGAAACGCCTCAAAACAACATAAAATAGCGTGCCAAGAGACGCCATAGCATAGAATTTTGCAAAAACGCCCCAAAAAAGAAGAATTTTGAACGTCAGAAAAATGACAGAAAAAACAAGGCTATAGTATGGCAAAAATGTCAAAATATGACATGTCCCAAAAACTGCTGGAAACACCTGAAAATAACATAAAATACCGTGCCAAGAGACGCCATAGCATAGTATTTTGCAAAAACGCCCCAAAAAAGCAGAATTTTGAACGTCAGAAAAATGACCGAAAAAGCAAGGCTATAGTATGGCAAAAATGTCAAAATATGACATGTCTCAAAAACTGATGGAAACACCTGAAAATAACATAAAATAGCGTGCAAAGAGGCACCATAGCATAGAATTTTGCAAAAATGCCCCAAAAAAAGCAGAATTTTGAACGTCAGAAAAATGACCAAAAAAGCAAGGCTATAGTATGGCAAAAATGTCAAAATATGACATGTCTCAAAAACTGCTGGAAACACCTGAAAATAACATAAAATAGCGTGCCAAGAGACGCCATAGCATAGAATTTTGCAAAAACGCCCAAAAACAGCAGAATTTTGAATGTCAGAAAAATGACCAAAAAAGCAAGGCTATAGTATGGCAAAAATTTCAAAAGATGACATGTCCCAAAAACTGCTGGAAACACCTGAAAA
>NW_024633145.1:0-966 GCF_008729295.1 Plectropomus leopardus
AAACAGCTGAAAACACCTCAAAACATCATAAAAACGTGTGCTGAAACACGCCATAGCATTTAAACTTGCAAAAAATGGCTAAAAACAACATAAAATAGCATGTTGAAAAAATAACAACAAAGCAAGGCTATAGTATGGCGAAAATGTCAAAATTGGACATATCCCAAAAAAGGCTGGAAACACCTCAAAACATCATAAAATAGCGTGCTGAGAAATGCCATAGCATTTAAACTTTCAGAAAATGGCTTAAAACAACATATAATAGCATGTTGAAAAAATGACAAAAAAGCAAGGCTATAGTATGGCAAAAATGTCAAAAATTGACATGTCCAAAAAACAACTGAAAACACCTCAAAACAGCATAAAATAGCGTGCTGAGACATGCCATAGCAGTCAAGAAAATGACCAAAAAGCAAGGCTATAGTATTGCAAAAATGTCAAAATTGGACATGTCCCAAAAATGGCAGGAATCACCTCCAAACAACATAAAAACATGTGCTGAGACACGCCATAGCATTAAAACTTGCAAAAAAACGGCCATAAACAACGTAATATAGCATGTCAAAAAAAAATGAACAAAAAAGCAAGGCTATAGTATGGCAAAAATGTCAAAATTGACATGTCCAAAAAACAGCTGAAGAGCATTTTAAATCACCTAATGCAGAGTGCTGAGATACACTGTAGCATTAAAACAGCTAAAAACAACTCAAAACAACATGAAATAAGATAGCATAAAATAGCATGCAAAGATACGCCATAGCATAGAATGTTGCAAAAACCGTCCAAAACACCCTAATATGCAATACTATAGTTTGGCGAAACATGTCAAAATTTGACATTTCCAGGTTTCGTGGTGGCTCAGTGGACAGAGCAGCGCTCCATATACAGAGGTTGTATCCTCATTGCAGCGGCCGCTGGTTGAATTCCGGCCACGACCATTTGCTGCATGTCGTCCCCCCTCTCTCT
>NW_024633146.1:0-439 GCF_008729295.1 Plectropomus leopardus
CACACACACACACACACACACACACACACACACACACACACACACACACACACACACACACACACNACACACACACACACACCTGCTGCTGTTTTATCTGCAAATACAACCTTCGGACACAGATTACACACATATACACACACACACAGATGATAAACAGGTAAACAGACTGCTGCCACATAAAAGGGTATAAAAGCATTTATCTGGAAATGACATTAGGCTGTTTGGAACATTTGCATAGCCTCCTAACTTTGAAATAACTTTTTTTTTCAGATTTTTTATTTTTAAGCAGTTTTTCAGGTCACTTCCTTGTTTGTTTTTGTTTTCACTTTTCTTTCTCATTTTTGTGCTAATTGACAGCTTTTTTTAAAAAAAAAAAAAAAATCCTCAGGGAAATCAGGGGCTCCAAGGGGTTAAGTTCACTGAGGAGTTAATGAAA
>NW_024633147.1:0-201 GCF_008729295.1 Plectropomus leopardus
TGACATTTTTCGACATACTATACTATTGCCTTTCTCGTCATTTTTTTGACATGCGTAATTATGATGTTTTAAGCCTTTTTCTCGCTTTTATTTCCACTTTGTTCACTATGACACTTCTCTGCAAGCTATAATAAGTCTTTTTCAACCATTTTTGGGACATGTCAAAATTTGACATTTTTCGACATACTATACTATTGCCTT
>NW_024633148.1:0-726 GCF_008729295.1 Plectropomus leopardus
GATCAAATTGGACAAAAGCTGGTAAAAGTCTAGAGACTCCACCCAAGGGAATAACCTGTGCCATTTACTGCCTTTCATTCAAGGCCGGGTCACAGGGACAACAGGCGGAGCAGAGCACTCCAGACGTCCCTCTCCCCAGCACCACTTTCCTCCTTCATGGCCACCCGTACACCCGAGTTTTTGCTTTGGCGACTGCCTCGGCTGCAGCCCTTCAGGCCAACCGGTGCTGTCCAGGAAAACACCTCTCTGTTGGGTTTCCACCAGCAGGTGTGTAGGTTGCAGTCTGACGTCTGACAGCTACCCGCACCCCACTGGTGTCTACCCGCAGTACCTAAAACAAAGTATTTGTTTTGGTATGCGAGGCTGCTTGCAAAGACAGGCACCGGCGACCTTCGAACCACAGCTTTTAGCAGCCGCTTCCACAATGGAGGTACTGAACATGGACCACTTGGAGTCTACATTCACATCCTCCCCCGGAATGCACGGGATATAGCACCTCAGGAAGAATCGATGATGCCAGGGGTCAGCACGCCCAGGGCACCCTCCCCTTCATGCTGCCCGGCTGCCCAGCCGATTACGACCCTGCGGACCATGGAGCCACTGGGTGCTGACAGCATGTTACTTATTCGAGGTGAGCTCGACTGGGCCCTATGGCTAAAGTCCAGCCCTAGAGGCACTCGCCTACAAGCTCCACCCCCCTCCCTGTCTGGCTCCGGGGGGGGGGGG
>NW_024633149.1:0-146 GCF_008729295.1 Plectropomus leopardus
ATCGAGAGCCTAATTTTGGGGACCAACAGAATGTTTGTTATCCCTTATACCCAAATGAACTTTATTATATTGGTGTTGTCAGTTCTGTAACAGAAAATGTTCCCATATACTTATAACATTGTTCTGGCTGTTCTCAGTGTCATCTA
>NW_024633149.1:235-355 GCF_008729295.1 Plectropomus leopardus
ATTATTCAGATGAGATTTTTTTTCACAAGTATTATTAAATATGTTTGTATGTGCTTTACATGGTTGAGTGTGAACGTCACTCCGTGCTATCTAAGAAGGAACTTGTGACATTATGTACCA
>NW_024633150.1:0-5606 GCF_008729295.1 Plectropomus leopardus
GCGTTTTAGGCCAAAGTATAGTATGGCGAAAAAAGCCATACTATAGCCCAGGGAAAAATGGTCAAAAAAGTGATGACTTCAAATGCTGAAAAAAGCCATAGAACAGCATATTGAGGCTGTTTATAGTATATGTTGCTGAAAAACCTGTGAAAAACATCAATATTTTGAGGGTTTAAGGCAAAAATATAGTATGGCGAAAAAAGCCATACTATAGCCCAGGGAAAAATGGTCAAAAAAGTGTTCTCTCCAAATGGTGAAAAAAGCCATAGAACAGCATGTTGAGGCTGTTTATAGTATATCCTGTAGAAAAACCTGTCAAAAAAGTCAATATTTTGAGCGTTTTATTAGGCAAAAATATGGTATGGCGAAAAAAGCCATACTATAGCCCAGGGAAAAATGGTCAAAAAAAGTGATCGCTCCAAATGGTGAAAAAAGCCATAGAACAGCATACTGAAGCTGTTTATAGCATAGCCTGATGAAAAACTGTCAAAAAATCAAAATTTTGAGCGTTTTAGGCAAAAATATAGTATGGCAAAAAAAGCATACTATAAGCCCAGGGAAAAATGGTCAAAAAAGTGTCTTCTCTCCAAATGGTGAAAAAAAAGCCATAGAACAGCATATTGAGGCTGTTCATAGTATATCTTCCTTAAAAAAGTTGTGAAAAAAATCAATATTTTGAGGGTTTAAGGCAAAAATATAGTATGGCGAAAAAAGCCATACTATAGCCCAGGAAAACATGGTGAAAAAAGTGATCACTCCAAATGCTGAACAAAGTAATACAACAGCATGGTCATACCAAATAAGAAAGCCTGGTGAAAAAACTGTCCAAAAAGTGATATTTACTAGCGTTTTTAGGCCAAAGTATGGTGAAAAAAGCCATTACTATAGCCCAGGGAAAAATGGTCAAAAAAGTGATCACTTCAAATGTATAAAAAAGCCATAGAACAGCATGTTGAGGCTGTTTGTAGTATATCCTGTAGAAAAGCCTGTCAAAAAAGTCAATATTTTTGAGCGTTTTAGGCCAAAGTAAAGTATGGCGAAAAAAGCCATACTATAGCCCAGGGAAAAATGGTCAAAATAGTGATCACTTCAAATGTTGAAAAAAGCCATAGAAACAGCATATTGAGGCTGTTTATAGTATATCTTAATGAAAACACCTGTGAAAAACATCAATATTTTGAGGGTTTAAGGCAAAAATATAGTATGGCGAAAAAGCCATACTATAGTCCAGGGAAAAATGGTCAAAAAAGTGTTCTCTCCAAATGGTGAAAAAAGCCATAGAACAGCATGTTGAGGCTGTTTATAGTATATCCTGTAGAAAAACCTGTCAAAAAAGTCAATATTTTGAGCGTTTTTGGCAAAAATATGGTATGGCGAAAAAAGCCATACTATAGCCCAGGGAAAAATGGTCAAAAAAGTGATGACTTCAAATGTTGAAAAAAGCCATAGAACAGCATATTGAGGCTGTTTATAGTATATCTTAATGAAAAACACCTGTGAAAAACATCAATATTTGAGGGTTTAAGGCAAAAATATAGTATGGCGAAAAAAGCCATACTATAGCACAGGGAAAAATGGTCAAAAAAGTGTTCTCTCCAAATGGTGAAAAAAGCCATAGAACAGCATGTGTTGAGGCTGTTTTTATATGTATTATTATTTGAGGGTTTTAGGCCAAAATATAGTATGGCGAAAAAAATCCATACTATAGCCCAGGGAAAATGGTTCAAAAAAGTGATCACTCCAAATGCTGAAAAAAGCCCATAGAACAGCATGTGTGAGGGGCTGTTTATAGTATGAACCTGTAGAAAAAACTGTCAAAAAAGTCAAAAGGCCAAAAGTGAAAAACATGGTCAAAAAAGTGCTTTCACCAAATAGTGAAAAAAAGCCATAGACCACAGCATGTTGCACTGTCACCCAGTAGTATCTGAAGAAATCAAAAAAGTCAATATATTGAGCGTTTAGGCCAAAGTATAGTAATGGGCAGAAAAGCATACTATAGCAGGGAAAAATGGTCAAATGACTTCAAATGTTGAAAAAAAGCCTGCATATTGAGGCTGTTTATAGTATATCTTAATGAAAAACCTGTGAAAAACATCAATATTTTGAGGGTTTAAGGCAAAAATATTGTATGGCGAAAAAAAGCCATACTAAATAGCCAGGAAAAATGGTCAAAAAAGTGTTCTCTCCAAATGGTGAAAAAAGCCATAGAACAGCATTTGTGAGGCTGTTTATCCACGGCAGTATCCTGAGAAAAACCTGTCCAAAGTCAATATTTTGAGGCGTTCTTTAGGCACAAAATATTATTATGGCGAAAAAAGCAATCACTATAGTAGCCCAGGGAAAAATGGCTGTTCATAAAATATGTGAAAACTAGAACCCCAAATGTTGAAAAAGAGCAATAGAACAGCATATTGAGGCTGTTTAAGTATACGAAAAAGCCAACAAGGTGGTCAATCAAAAGCCAGTGAAAAAGAACAATTTTTGCGGTGTTTATAGTAGTATGGCTGAAAAAAAACCATACTATAGCACAGGGAAAAATGGTCAAAAAAATGTTCTCTCCAAATAGTGAAAAAAGCCATAGAACAGCATGTTGAGGCTGTTTATAGTATATCCTGTAGAAAAAACCTGTCAAAAAAAGTCAATATTTTTAGCGTTTTAGGCAAAACATGGTATGGCGAAAAAAAGCCATACTATAGCCCAGGGAAAAATGGTCAAAAAGTGATCGCTCCAAATGGTGAAAAAAGCCATAGAACAGCATACTGAAGCTGTTTATAGCATAGCCTGATGGAAAAACCTGTCAAAAAAGTCAATATTTTGAGCGTTTTAGGCCAAAGTATAGTATGGCGAAAAAAAGCCATACTATAGCCCACGAAAAAATAGTCAAAAAAGTGGTCGCTCCAAATACTGAAAAAAGTAATACAACAGCATGTTGATGCACTAAATAAGAAAGCCTGTTGAAAAATTGTCCGAAAAGTGAATATTTTGAGCGTTTTAGGCCAGAGTATAGTATGGCGAAAAAAACCTATAATATAGCCCAGGGAAAAATGGTCAAAAAAGTGATCGCTCCAAATGGTGAAAAAAGCCATAGAACAGCATACTGAAGCTGTTTATAGCATAGCCTGATGGAAAAACTGTCAAAAAAATCAAAATTTTGAGCGTTTTAGGCAAAAATATAGTATGGCGAAAAAAAGCATACTATAGCCCAGGGAAAAATAGTCAAAAAAAGTCATTGCTCCAAATGGTGAAAAAAGCCATAGAACAGCATACTTGAGGCTGTTCATAGTATATCTTCCTTAAAGAAAAAAGTTGTGAAAAAAATCAATATTTTGAGGGTTTAAGGCAAAAATATAGTATGGCGAAAAAAGCCATACTATAGCCCAGGAAAACATGGTGAAAAAAGTGATCACTCCAAATGCTGAAAAAAGTAATACAACAGCATGGTCATGCACCAAATAAGAAAGCCTGGTGAAAAAAACTGTCCAAAAAGTGAATATTACTAGCGTTTTAGGCCAAAGTATGGTGAAAAAAAGCCATACTATAGCCCAGGGAAAAATGGTCAAAAAAGTGATCGCTTCAAATGGTGAAAAAAGCCATAGAACAGCATACTGAAGCTGTTTATAGTATATCCTGTAGAAAAACCTGTCAAAAAAGTCAATATTTTGAGCGTTTTTGGCCAAAGTAAAGTATGGCGAAAAAAGCCATACTATAGCCCAGGAAAAATGGTCAAAATAGTGATCACTTTCAAATGTTGAAAAAAGCCATAGAACAGCATATTGAGGCTGTTTATAGTATATCTTAATGAAAAACACCTGTGAAAAACATCAATATTTTGAGGGTTTAAGGCAAAAATATAGTATGGCGAAAAAAGCCATACTATAGCCCAGGGAAAAATGGTCAAAAAAGTGTTCTTCTCTCCAAATGGTGAAAAAAGCCATAGAACAGCATGTTGAGGCTGTTTATAGTATATCCTGTAGAAAAACCTGTCAAAAAAGTCAATATTTTGAGCGTTTTGGCAAAAATATGGTATGGCGAAAAAAGCCATACTATAGCCCAGGGAAAAATGGTCAAAAAAGTGATGACTTCAAATGTTGAAAAAGGCCATAGAACAGCATATTGAGGCTGTTTATAGTATATCTTAATGAAAACACCTGTGAAAAAACATCAATATTTTGAGGGTTTTTGGCAAAAATATAGTATGGCGAAAAAAACCATACTATAGCACAGGGAAAAATGGTCAAAAAAGTGTTCTCTCCAAATAGTGAAAAAAGCCATAGAACAGCATGTTGAGGCTGTTTATAGTATATCCTGTAGAAAAACCTGTCAAAAAAGTCAATATTTTAGCGTTTTAGGCAAAAACATGGTATGGCGAAAAAAGCCATACTATAGCCCAGGGAAAAATGGTCAAAAAAGTGATCGCTCCAAATGGTGAAAAAAGCCATAGAACAGCATACTGAAGCTGTTTATAGCATAGCCTGATGGAAAAACTGTCAAAAAAGTCAATATTTTGAGCGTTTTAGGCCAAAGTATAGTATGGCGAAAAAGCCATACTATAGCCCAGGGAAAAATGGTAAAAATAGTGATCACTTCAAATGTATAAAAACGCCATAGAACAGCATGTTGAGGCTGTTTATAGTATATCCTGTAGAAAAACCTGTCAAAAAAGTCAATATTTTGAGCGTTTTAGGCAAAAATATAGTATGACGAAAAAAGCCATACCCAGGGAAAAATGGTCAAAATAGTGATCACTTCAAATGTTGAAAAAAGCCATAGAACAGCATATTGAGGCTGTTTATAGTATACAATAATGAAAACACCTGTGAAAAACATCAATATTTTGAGGGTTTTTCAGGTAAAAATAATATTATGGCGAATAAATCCATACTATAGCCCAGGGAAAAATGGTCAAAAAAGTGTTCTCTCCAAATGTTGAAAAAAGCCATAGAACAGCATGTTGAGGCTGTTTATAGTATATCCTGTAGAAAAACCTGCCAAAAAAGTCAATATTTTGAGCGTTTTTGGCAAAAATATGGTATGGCGAAAAAAGCCATACTATAGCCCAGGTAAAAAAGGTCAAAATAGTGATCATTTCAAATGTTGAAAAAAGCCATAGAAAAGCATGTTGAGGCTGTTTATAGTATATCCTGTAGAAAAACCTGTCAAAAAAGTCAATATTTTGAGCGTTTTAGGCAAAAATATTGGTATGGCGAAAAAAGCCATACTATAGCCAGGAAAAATGGTCAAAAAAGTGATGACTTCAAATGTTGAAAAAAGCCATAGAACAGCATATTGAGGCTGTTTATAGTATATCTTAATGAAAACACCTGTGAAAAACATCAATATTTTGAGGGTTTAAGGCAAAAATATAGTATGGCGAAAAAAGCCATACTATAGCACAGGGAAAAATGGTCAAAAAAGTGTTCTCTCCAAATAGTGAAAAAAGCCATAGAACAGCATGTTCTGTATAGCCCGTTGACAAAGTGTTCTATAAAGTCAATATTTTGAGTGTTTTAGGCCAAAGTGTAGCATGGCAAAAAAAAAAAAAAAAGCCATACTATAGCACAGGGGAAAAAAAGTGATTGCTCCAGTTGCTGACAAAAGTTATATAA
>NW_024633151.1:0-170 GCF_008729295.1 Plectropomus leopardus
TGTGTGTGTGTGTGTGTGTGTGTGTGTGTGTGTGTGTGTGTGTGTGTGTGTGCGCGTGTGTGTGTGTGCATGTGTTGTATACAGGTCTATTTCCATTAGAAAAAACAATCTGGCATCACTGCGTAGGTGCCCTTGTCCATGTTTATATAAAGAGAATATTGCAACTGTGT
>NW_024633151.1:195-713 GCF_008729295.1 Plectropomus leopardus
GTGTGTGTGTGTGTGTGTGTGTGTGTGTGTGTGTGTGTGTGTGTGTGTGTGTGCGCGTGTGTGTGCGTGTGTGTTGTATACAGGTCTATTTCCATTAGAAAAAACAATCTGGCATCACTGCGTAGGTGCCCTTGTCCATGTTTATATAAAGAGAATATTGCAACTGTGTGTGTTTGTGTGTGTGTAAGTGAGGAGTGTGTATGTGTGTGTGTTTGTGAGTGTGTGTGATAGACCTATAGTGCATTAGGAGCTACAGTAATGTGATCCTGGTTTTCGATGATCAAACAGCTCACTTTCATGTCCCCTTCATTCATCCTGACTTAGCACCTTTTTCCCTCTCTCTCTCACACACATACACACACACACACACACACACACACACACACACACACACACACCATTTTCTCTCACTCTGTTCCCCCACTTTGGACTTTCTAGACTCCTCTCTTTTGCAGTGTTAATAGACTACATTGAAACATGTTGTGGCGATGTTGACGAGCTAAAAACAGATCTTTGAG
>NW_024633152.1:0-897 GCF_008729295.1 Plectropomus leopardus
GTGAGAGCCAATCAGATCAGGTGAGACACTGTGACATCATCCATACCGTCAGTGACATCATCCATACCGTCAGTGACATCATCCATACCGTCAATGACATCATCCACACCGTCAGTGACATCATCCATACTGTCAATGACATCATCCACACCGTCAATGACATCATCCACACCGTCAGTGACATCATCCATACCGTCAGTGACATCATCCATACCGTCAATGACATCATCCACACCGTCAGTGACATCATCCATACTGTCAATGACATCATCCACACCGTCAATGACATCATCCACACCGTCAGTGACATCATCCATACCCTCAGTGACATCATCCATACCGTCAATGACATCATCCATACCGTCAGTGACATCATCCATACCGTCAGTGACATCATCTACACCGTCAGTGACATCATCCATACCCTCAGTGACATCATCCATACCGTCAATGACATCATCCATACCGTCAGTGACATCATCCATACCGTCAGTGACATCATCCAGACCGTCAGTGACATCATCCACACCGTCAGTGACATCATCCATACCGTCAGTGACATCATCCACACCGTCAGTGACATCATCTACACCGTCAGTGACATCATCCATACCCTCAGTGACATCATCCATACCGTCAATGACATCATCCATACCGTCAGTGACATCATCCATACCGTCAGTGACATCATCCACACCGTCAGTGACATCATCCATACCGTCAGTGACATCATCCACACCGTCAGTGACATCATCCACACCGTCAGTGACATCATCCATACTGTCAGTGACATCATCCACACCGTCAGTGACATCATCCATACCGTCAATGACATCATCCATACCGTCAATGACATCATCCACACCGTCAGTGACATCATCCATACTGTTGTATCCA
>NW_024633153.1:0-3929 GCF_008729295.1 Plectropomus leopardus
ATGTGACAACTTTTGAGTTATAGGCAGGGGTTGGAGGGCAGTATATATTTGAGAGAGAGCATGTGAGCATTTATGTAGGTGTGTGGGGAAAGTTCTGGCAAGAAGAGGGATGGGCACAGTTTTAATTAGTGCTGAACTGGAAGCTGGAACAGTGGAATCGTTGTGGAAAAGGCCACAACAGCTGCAGAGGCTGTTTGCCGGCTATTTAACATAGCTCTCACTCCCACTGTGCAACCTGCCAGCTATCCCTGTTTCCCTCTCTGTCTCCTCCACTCCTGTGCTAGTTCAGGTGTCTGGGGCAGCTAAGGAAGCACTGGGTGGCACCCACCCAGACTCGCCGAGCTGGCAGCGGCCACTCTGTTGAGGAATGTATGAGAGGGTTTCTGGCAAGCTCGCCGCTTGGCAGGTTGTCCCGCTGGGGAATCACTCAGTGAGAGCAGACTGCAGCCAATTCCCTGTCAGTGGCCGGTGAGCTCACAAGGGCAGTAGTCGGGGAACATAGACATAGACACAGAGACGGACTGTAGTCATGCTGTGTAATACCTTCCCATTCACTCTGCCGAGCGGCCACCCCACCCTGCCTGTAGGGAAACACTCTAAATTTTCAGAGTGGAGCTGAGAAATAAAAACAGTGTATTCCGTGAAAAAACTTCAATGAGTGGAAACCTTTTTATTATTGTAGTGGTATAATTACATGTCCATGTGCTCGATCTGATGTCTGAACTCCTCTGACAGTGGAGAACAGGAAGTACAAGATGTATATGTGTTTACAATATTGAGACTCAAACACATTTCATGTTCTGTTGTCTCATCGATGTAAAGGAACAGTGTGTTGCTCAAGAAGCTTCCCCCATTTCCCGCTCTATTTCTAAGCCCACACGAGCCAGGCCAAACCGAGCCTCAGTTTCCACTTAAGCTAAACTTGAGGAGGAACCGACAACCCCAAAACCTCACCTCAACCTGACCGCACTGCAACCGCTGCTGGCAGCCTGTCCCGTCGCTGAGATGTTATGAACCATTGGTTGAGATATTGTTTTACTTTAGGCTTTACTCTGTCTATTTTGGCACCATGGAAATCAACACTGGCCTCCTCCATGTTCGCTCCGTGAATTACTGGCAAAGCGTTTCAGTTTAAAAAGGTTCTCGAAAAAATTTGGTCTATTTTGACGGAAAAGTTTAAATAATTTGACATGGAATGTTTCATGAAGCCGGACCGAGAGTCTGATTTTCCATCCAAATGTACCACTGTTTAGCTGTGAGTCAGGTGCTGCCAAGAGACTTTCAAAGGCTCCTTTCACACAGCGTCTTTGGGGGATGATAACAGTCTGCAGTGCAACACTGACATCTAATGGAAAACTATAAGATGTGCAAACAAAACACAGTAGTCAGAGATGACAAAAATGTACTGATTGAGATATCAGTACTGTGGATTGGAATGTGAATAGGCTGCAAATGTACTTGATTGAATTCTAAAACATAGGAAAAATGCAATTAGCAACTTATGAATAAATTACCCCAAAAAAGTGGTTTTAAAAGTGGTTACCAATGCTTCTGCAAAAACCAGCCTAAATTCAGAAACACACAAAGGTAAAGGCGAGCGGGTATGTAACATTAGCAGCAGGCTATAAATGAAAAAAAAAAGAGGTTTTATAAATAACACATTATTTTTGCTGTAGAACAGACTGCCAGTCTAACAAAAATGTGTTGTTGCTGGCTGAAATCAACAGAATTTTGAGGGAAAACACTCCAACTGTTGGAATTACAAACATTACTAAAACCAAAATGTGCACTCAACTGAAATTTCATTAGGCAATATCATAGTAAGGATAAACAACATGGGGATATTTTATCATTTGAAAGGCACAGAGTTAAAGGTATTTTAAAAAAAAGATTTGGAGGAGATAGAGGAATTTGATTTTAGTAAGAAGACCATTTTAAATATTCTAAAGATTTTTTTATTCTTTCATAGTGTCTGCTACAGAAGCACAATTTGAAATCAGCATATAATTCTTGTCAATTTGCTTTAGTTTTTGGTGCAAACAATAAACATACAATAAATACTGCTACATGTGCTACTACTACTGCTGCTACTAATGATAAGTTAATAACAACAACAATAACAATAATAATAATAATAATAATAAGGCAATGCAATGCAACACTCAAAAACCTAAATGTAGAATAGAAAAATTTACAATAGGAATATGGTAAATATACTTTAAACAATAACATACCATGACAAATATGAACAGTGTAGCTGAAAACAAAAGTTGTCTCATTTTGCGTGTTATAATTATTTTACATTTCATGTAATAAATACAATGAATAAATAAAATCCATGAATAATTGCATTAATAACTGAGGACATTTTAATCTCTTAAGATTATGTCACAAAGTTAATGAAAATCATAAAAAACATAAGATTTCCTGCATCATGGTGAATTTTTATACACCAATTTGGACAATTTCTGCATAACTTTTTAATTAATTGTCTTTAATTTTGTCAAAATAAAGGTCTACTTCTGCTTTCTTGCATTAATTAGGAACAACAAATGCACATATTCTAAATATTGACGGAGACATGTCCCCTTCTGTCCCTCCTGAAGTCTACTCCTATGCACTGACCACATTGTACCACTAGATGGCACTCAGTATGTACTTAAAGATGAACTGCTCTTGTGTACCAGTGAGAAGGTCTGTCTGTACACATAATATTTGCTTCATGCATACTAAATGGTTAAACAGCCATGCAAATTAAAGCTTTATTATTATACTTTTTATTCTCTATTTATTTTTTATTATGACACTGCCATTTATGACAAGATGATAAGTTTCTTCTCCACAAAAAGACATTCCCTTTAATTTTCTAGAATATCATAAAATAACAATAATAATGGGGCTCTAGATAGGTGGTGTCGGACATAATGGATTTAAACGTGGCTTTTTTTCTTAATTTTTTCATAATTGTATATTTAAAGTTTAAAGTTACCATTTCCTTTTTTTTTTAAACTTGCCCTCTTTTTTGGGGGTGAGGGGATGTTTTTTTGTTTGTTTGTTTTTTTGTGTGTGTGTGTTGCTAATTTTCAGGTAATTTTCTTGTATTTGGTCATTTCTTCCCAAACTGTTCATCGCCTTCTTCCCATTTTTTTGAAAGTAATCAAGCCTATTTGCCCAGTTTTCAAAGGATTAACTTGATGAGCTTACTTTTGGTACGCCTTTTTAGCATTTGGGGTCCTGCACACCTGACAAAAGAAGGAAAAATTGAATCGTCAGAACTCATAAAGTTCGGGTCAAAGGAGGGTGGACCAGCTAACTGGGCTGAGCACGAGTGTCCGGAAGGACTGTTGTAAATGGTCACGATCGATGGGCCTCCACCTCAAGGGCCAGGTCTTTAAACTGAGGGTGTCGGGGGGGGGTTGGGAGAGGAGACGGGTGGTGCACTTATCTGGAGAGCAACACATGACACCACGCTCACATGAGTGAAGCATTGGTCATTTTAGGAATAAGGTGAATGGGAGTTTAGCTGGAGGATTATCTAATAAGGGCGGGCAGTTAACTGAGCTTTTTCTGTAAATGTCTGATCCTGTTCAAGTCCCTATAAAACATATTAACCCCCTCATGTCCCTGGTACACACACACACACACACACACACACACACACACACATCTGTTCTGGTCACATGACAGCTGTAACCACAGGGATCAATTAAAGATTGGTGACATCATTGCAGTGTCTGGGTACTGTTTCTGTCCCTGAGTGCATGCGAGGAGGGAATTCCCAGGTTGGCTTTACTTCATTTGCAGCTCTGTGACCTGCTGTTGTTATGGGTTTGCTCAGAAAATGGTTTGAAACCATATTAAATTGTAAGTGATTTGCAGACACATCTATAAGCCATGGAGAGAAAGAATAATAATAAATCGAGGCCACA
>NW_024633155.1:0-828 GCF_008729295.1 Plectropomus leopardus
ATTTTTTCAACGTCCTATATCTTGGTGTTTTGGGCCATTTTTGCAACTTTAAATGCTATGGCGTGTCTCAACACGCTGTTTTATGCTGTTTTGAGGTACTTTCAGCACTTTTTGGGACATGTCCATCTTGACATTTTTTCCATACTTTAGCCTTGCCTTTTCGGTTATTTTTTCAACGTCCTATATCTTGGTGTTTTGGGCAAATTTTGCAACTTTAAATGCTATGGTGTGTCTCAACACGCTTTTTTATGCTGATTTAAAGTACTTTTAGCTGTTTTTGGGACGTGTCCATTTTGACATTTTTCCATACTATAGCCTTGCCTTTTTGGTCATTTTTTCAATGTTCTATATTTTGGTTTTTTAGTATTTTGAACAACTTTAAATGCTATGGCGTGTCTCAACACGCTTTTTTATGCTGTCTTGAGGTACTTTCAGCAGTTTTTTGGACATGTCCATTTTGACATTTTTTCCATACTATAGCCTTGCCTTTTCGGTCATTTTTTCAACATTCTATATCTTGATGTTTTGGGCCATTTTTACAACTTTAAATGCGATGGCGTGTCTCAACACGCTGTTTTATGCTGTTTACATGTGTTTTCAGCAGTTTTTGGGACATGTCCATTTTGACATTTTTTCCATACTATAGCCTTGCCTTTTCGGTCATTTTTTCAACGTCCTATATCTTGGTGTTTTGGGCCATTTTTGCAACTTTAAATGCTATGGTGTGTCTCAACATGCTTTTTTATGCTGATTTAAAGTACTTTTAGCTGTTTTTGGGACGTGTCCATTTTGACATTTTTTCCATACTATAGCCTTGCCTTTTTGGTC
>NW_024633156.1:0-1658 GCF_008729295.1 Plectropomus leopardus
TATAGTATGGCAAAAATGTCAAAATATGACATGTCCCAAAAACAACTAAAAACAACTCAAATCAGTAGAAAATAACATGCTGAGACACGCCAGAGCATAGAATTTTGCTAAAAAGGCCAAAAACACACAAAAAATAGCATGTTGAAAAAATGACCAAAAAGGCAAGGATGGCAAAAATGTCAAAATATGACATGTCCCAAAAACAACTAAAAACAACTCAAATCAGTAGAAAATAGCATGCTGAGACACGCCAGTGCATAGAATTTTGCTAAAAAGGCCAAAAACACACAAAAAACTGCATGTTGACAAAATGTCCGAAAAGGCAAGGCTATAGTATGGCAAAAATGTCAAAATATGACATGTCCCAAAAACAGGTAAAAACAACTCAAATCAGTAGAAAATAGCACGCCAAGACACGCCAGTGCATAGAATTTTGCAAAAACTGCCAAAAACACACAAAAAACTGCATGTTGAAAAAAATGACCAAAAGGCAAGGCTATAGTATGGCAAAAATGTCAAAATATGGCATGTCCCAAAAAAAACTAAAAAACAACTCAAATCAGTAGAAAATAGCACACCGAGACACGCCAGAGCATAGCATTTTGCAAAAACTGACAAAAAACACCACAAAAAACTGCATGTTGAAAAAATGACCAAAAAGGCAAGGCTATAGTATGGCAAAAATGTCAAAATATCACATGTCCCAAAAACAACTAAAAACAACTCAAATCAGTAGAAAATAGCATGCTGAGACACGCCAGTGCATAGAATTTTGCTAAAAAGGCCAAAAACACACAAAAAATGGCATGTCGAAAAAATGACCGAAAAGGCAAGGCTATAGTATGGCAAAAATGTCAAAATATCACATGTCCCAAAAACAACTAAAAACAACTCAAATCAGTAGAAAATAGCATGCTGAGACACGCCAGTGCATAGAATTTTGCTAAAAAGGCCAAAAACACACAAAAAAACTGCATGTTGACAAAATGTCCGAAAAGGCAAGGCTATAGTATGGCAAAAATGTCAAAATATCACATGTCCCAAAAACAACAAAAAACTACTCAAATCAGTAGAAAATAGCATGCTGATACACACCAGTGCATAGAATTTTGCAAAAACTGCCAAGAACACACAAAAAATGGTATGTTGAAAAAATGACCGAAAAGGCAAGGCTATAGTATGGCAAAAATGTCAAAATATGACATGTCCCAAAAACAACTAAAAATAAGACAAATCAGTAGAAAATAACATGCTGAGACACGCCAGAGCATTGAATTTTGCAAGAACCGCCAAAAACACCAAAAAAACCGGAATGTTGAAAAAATGACCAAAAAGGCAAGGCTATAGTATGGCAAAAATGTCAAAATATGACATGTCCCAAAAACAACTAAAAACAACTCAAATCAGTAGAAAATAACATGCTGAGACACGCCAGAGCATAGAATTTTGCTAAAAAGGCCAAAAACACACAAAAAATAGCATGTTGAAAAAATGACCAAAAAGGCAAGGATGGCAAAAATGTCAAAATATGACATGTCCCAAAAACAACTAAAAACAACTCAAATCAGTAGAAAATAGCATGCTGAGACACGCCAGTGCATAGAATTTTGCTAAAAAGGCCAAAAACACACAAAAAACTGCATGTTGACAAAATGTCC
>NW_024633157.1:93-561 GCF_008729295.1 Plectropomus leopardus
GTGTGTGTGTGTGTGTGTGTGTGTGTGTGTATGTCCTGACCTAGACAATCTGTAGCTGGTCAACAGCAGGCAGCGGTTTAGTCAGCATGTCACCTCAGATTTAACTTCCTCCCATTGTTGTTTGTTTTTTGTCTGTCTATCTGTCCATTCGTCCATGCACCCACATTATTCCCATGCACTGTTTGTACATTTCCCTAAATATCCCACATACTGAACCAGTAATTTGAGCATAGCCCATGTATTTTGGACGGCCGCAGCCAATGACCAATGTGCTGACGGGCATAAAGTAAGAAGCTGTCCTGAGTGATCTCAATATGGGTCAGAAAACACAGGACTTTTCCCCGGAGGCCGATGTTGTGAATTGATGGAACGTAACATAATTTGTGGGACGTTAATTTGTAGGATATTTAACACATTCTCGTTCCAAGTCATCACATATTGCCGCTTTGCAGTGGACTTCTGCGTCTA
>NW_024633158.1:0-361 GCF_008729295.1 Plectropomus leopardus
ACAACAACAACAACAACAACAACAACAACAACAACAACAGTATCTTCCAAATGCCGAGCACAGGCTTCAGCCTTCTGCATCACGTTCAGCGCATGCATGAGTTGTCACCTGTGCATGTGCTGCTACCTGTGCATGTGTTGTTACCTGTTCACGTGTTGTTACCTGTTCACGTGTTGTTACCTGTGCATGTGTTGTTACCTGTTCACATGTTGTTACCTGTGCATGTGTTGTTACCTGTGCAGGTGTTGTTACCTGTTCACATGTTGTTACCTGTGCATGTGTTGTTACCTGTGCAGGTGTTGTTACCTGTGCAGGTGTTGTTACCTGTTCACGTGTTGTTACCTGTGCATGTGTTGTTACC
>NW_024633159.1:0-192 GCF_008729295.1 Plectropomus leopardus
ACACACACACGCACACACCTACACACACACACACACCTACACACCTACACACACACACACACCTACACACACACACACACACACACGCACACACCTACACACACACACGCACACACACCTACACACACACCTACACACACACGCACACACACACACATGCACACACCTACACACACACGCACCCACCCACAC
>NW_024633159.1:225-365 GCF_008729295.1 Plectropomus leopardus
ACACACCTACACACACACACACACACACCTACACACACACACGCACACACCTACACACACACACACACCTACACACCTACACACACACACACACCTACACACACACACACACACACACGCACACACCTACACACACACAC
>NW_024633160.1:0-1043 GCF_008729295.1 Plectropomus leopardus
TTCATCCACGTGCAGCTAAACCAGCTACTCAACTCGGTGAAGCTGTTGGCCTGCTGTGTACCGGACCTGCATGAGAGGACCTGCGGTGAGTTTCTACCAGGAGAGTGGGAGGAGTCGTCTACATCCCATGCTTCAGCAACCCGCTGTGCCACAGACGGGATGAGGAGGACGCCATTACTGCAGTGAGCTACGGAAGCCCTAAGCGGACGTGTTTTTTTTTTTTTTACAAGCCATTTTCTCGATATAACGAGATATTATCTCGTTATCTCGAGAAAACAGAGTTTGTTTTCCTGAGATATTATCTCGTTATCTCGAGAAAACAAGTTTGTTTTCCCGAGATATTAAGTCGTTATCTCGAGAAAACGAACTTTGTTTTTTGGTTTGTTTTTTAAACTTTATTGAATGAACGTCAGAAGAAGAAGTGGCGGGTGGATGATGTGACAGCAGGTGCCGTGCGGTGTTCAGCGCGGACAAATGCGTACCAAAAAGCACCGGAGCAACAGTATAATAATCTAGTTATGATTACTGATGAATTTGGGTGATGTGTTCCTGTAATAATCATCTTACCTTGCGCATTTGTCTGCGCTGAACACCGCAGGGCACCTGCTGTCACATCATACACCCGCCACTTCTTCTTCTGACGTTCATTCAATAAAATAAAAAAAAACAAAAAAAAAACAGAGTTCGTTTTCTCGAGATAACGACTGAATATCTCGGGAAAACAAAGTTCGTTTTCTCGAGATAACGAGATTAATATCTTGTTATAACAAGATAATATCTTGTTATATCGAGAAAACGGCTTGTAAAAAAAAAAAAAAAAAAACAAGTCCGCTTAGGGCTTCCGTAGTGAGCTGGTAACTGTGTTTTTTTTAGCGCTGTAGCGCGAAGCAGCCATCATCGTTTTCTGGCTCCCACGCACACAAGCATCGCTTCAGGCCTGCATCACTAACACACTGGGTACCCATTTTATTTTCAGTTAGTTAAAATTGCCGGCTTTAGGTGTAGTATTTCATTATTTGGTGTTTTTGATATTGAGTGCACTT
>NW_024633161.1:0-447 GCF_008729295.1 Plectropomus leopardus
GAGATAGAGCTGCACGGAGACAGGGCTGCATAGAGACAGAGCTGCACGGAGACAGAGCTGCACGGAGACAGAGCTGCACGGAGACAGAGACGCACAGAGACAGAGCTGCACAGAAACAGAGCTGCATAGAGACAGAGCTGCACGGAGACAGAGCTGCATAGAGAGAGACGCACAGAGACAGAGCCGCACAGAAACAGAGTTGCATAGACACAGAGCCGCACGGAGACAGAGCTGCATAGAGACAGAGCTGCATAGAGACAGAGTTGCATAGACACAGAGCCGCACGGAGACAGAGCTGCACAGAGACAGAGCTGCATAGAGACAGAACTGCAAGGTAAGACCTGCAGGTGGACACACTGGTGTGTAGATGATGTACTGGATGTGGTACTGGTGTGTAGATGATGTACTGGATGTGGTACTGGTGTGTAGATGATGTACTGGATGCGG
>NW_024633162.1:0-721 GCF_008729295.1 Plectropomus leopardus
ACAGCACGTTTCCATGATTTTTGGAAAAATTTCAAGATTTTCTACTCATTCTATGACTTTTGCGGGCCTGGAAAATGTGATTATACAATTTGATTACTTTTCCAAGTTTTCAATGACTTTGGGAATCCTGCCTGTATTTTTGGAAATAAAAACTTTATTTAAAAAAAAAACCCCAAACCTCACTTACGGGTGTGATGACGAGTGAGTTTTCGTGTTCGAAGACCTGGAAAGTTTGACATGTATGAAATGAATTAGTTAATCTCAAGGTGAGTAAAATAATATCCTATTTGTTCATTTTGCACAAAACCATCTCTACATAATACTCAGCAGCAGCTATTACTACATTAAAAATAATAATTTATTGCACACAACACGTTTCCATGATTTTTGTAAAAATTTCAAAATTTTCTACTCGTTCTATGACTTTTGCGGGCCTGGAAAATGTGATTATAAAATTTGATTACTTTTCCAAGTTTTCAATGACTTTGGGAATCCTGCCTGTATTTTTGGAAATAAAAACTTTATTTAACTCCCCCCAAACCTTACTTACGGATCTGATGATCAAATTTTCGAGCTCGAACATCTGGAAAGTTTGACAAGTATGACATGAATGAGTTAATCTAAAGATCAGCAGCAGCTATTACTAAATTAAAAATAATAACAATTCATTGCACACAGCACGTTTCCATGATTTTTGGAAAAATTTCAAGATTTTCTACTC
>NW_024633163.1:0-836 GCF_008729295.1 Plectropomus leopardus
ATTTTAAAGTCAGAAATTTGCGGGGTCAAAAACAAAATCAAAATTCACTGACTAAATTGCACATTTCCATGAAAAAACAAACCATGAATATTCTATGAGATTACAAAGCCAAAAAAAAAAATCAAAAAGTAGCTGAGTTCAAAGTCTGAAATTTAAACAAAAAAAATGGAATATTCTATCAGATTAATAAATCAATAATTTGCGAGAGAAAACAAATCCCAAACTCACTGAGATTAAAATCACAAAGAAAATCAGTGGACTCTCATTCACGCTAAAGCCACAGAGAAATCTTTACCTGGTTTTTCAGTTTCCATGGTCTTGCTGGACGTTGTAGTTCTGCTGAGAAGCCCTGTAGTCCTTCTGGACTCCGTCAGTCCTGCTGTGGGACGGTCCGGTGAAAGTCTCC
This sequence comes from Plectropomus leopardus, assembly GCF_008729295.1. Classification (NCBI taxonomy): domain Eukaryota; kingdom Metazoa; phylum Chordata; class Actinopteri; order Perciformes; family Serranidae; genus Plectropomus; species Plectropomus leopardus. The sequence goes on from NW_024633163.1 coordinate 407, forward strand.
CGGGATGATGTGCTGAAGTCGTCCGCTGGGTCGTTGTTCTCGGCCCGTGGGTAGTTGCGGTCAGCCGGCTCAGACTAATCACTGGAGATGTGGTTGCTGGTCTGGATGATGCTGCGGGTAACTGGGTTGAACTTGTGGCTGTTACTGGGGTTGACAGAGCTGATACTGGGACTGATGGAGCTGTTACTGGGGTTGACAGAGCTGATACTGGGACTGATGGAGCTGTTACTGGGGTTGTTGGAGCTCTTGTTGGGGTTGATGGATCTCTCTGTGGGTCTGGAGTTGCTCCTGTGGTTGACGGAGCTCGCTCTGTGGTTGGTGAAGTTTGTACTGGGGTTTGTCGAGCACTTACTGGGATTGATGGAGCTCTAACTGGAGTTGATGCAGCTGTTGTTGCGGTCGATGGAGCTCTTACTGGGGTCGATGGAGC
>NW_024633164.1:0-362 GCF_008729295.1 Plectropomus leopardus
AAATATTCACACTTTCATTTGTGTTCAATATGAGACGGTCGACACGAAGGGTTAAACACCTGTTATATAAAGTCAAACACCACAGTTCGCGTCTCACAGGAGCTCCATGTGAAAGTTTGCGCTTTAAAAAATGAAAACGTCATTAATTATAAACATTACCGCTTCATGTTGCAGCATGTTTATATTAACTGTTTGGTTGAGTGTAATTTTTTTTGTATCTCGTCTGATTTTAAGGATCCATACACATTTTTTTCTAATAAATGACTTTGAGGAAATTTTACAGATTGCAGATTCACTGAAAAAAAATCCCTGATACTCCACATCAGCTCTTTTTCTTTAATTAGTAATTACTTTTTTAATAT
>NW_024633164.1:462-987 GCF_008729295.1 Plectropomus leopardus
TTTGTGTGTGTGTGTGTGTGTGCAGGTTGTGGACTCTCACCTTCTTCTTCACCAGAGCTTCTCTCTCGCCGTCTCTCCTCCTCCACTCCTCGGCGAGAGCCTGCATGTGGCTCAGCTCCTTCTTCCTCAGCTGAAACAAACACACAGGTTTGTACATGGATATAAATATTCACACTTTCATTTGTGTTCAATATGAGACGGTCGACACGAAGGGTTAAACACCTGTTATATAAAGTCAAACACCACAGTTCGCGTCTCACAGGAGCTCCATGTGAAAGTTTGCGCTTTAAAAAATGAAAACGTCATTAATTATAAACATTACCGCTTCATGTTGCAGCATGTTTATATTAACTGTTTGGTTGAGTGTAATTTTTTTTGTATCTCGTCTGATTTTAAGGATCCATACACATTTTTTTCTAATAAATGACTTTGAGGAAATTTTACAGATTGCAGATTCACTGAAAAAAAATCCCTGATACTCCACATCAGCTCTTTTTCTTTAATTAGTAATTACTTTTTTAATAT
>NW_024633165.1:0-6526 GCF_008729295.1 Plectropomus leopardus
GCAGCTCGGATATCATTGAAATTTCCCACATTAATTATGATTTTGGAGGGTTGTTCATGTGCTCAGAACCCGTAAATACTGTAAATACGATAGTTTCAATATTGGTAAATATGCCATCAGATAATGTTTATTTTAACTCTTTCCTTATTCTGTGTTATGACAGATAAATTAAAGAAATATGTTTTTTTTTGAAACACTTCATATTTTAGGTTTTTCATTTTCTAGTGTGCTTTGCTTCTGCCACAGTGACTTTCTTTGACCACTGCATAAAAAACAGATTTTAATTGCACAACTTTAATTAAAATGTAATAATTTGATACAGTGTTTTGAAAGTTATCATCTAATTGATCGACTTCGTCCGGCCGCTGGAGTGTGATTACTTAGTGCTCACACAACACAGTAAAAAACCTGGAGAATTATGCTGTTAGTATTATTTTTAAAAATTCATTTTATTTTATTATTCAAAATTAAACTGGTCAGTCGGATACAAATTGAATGAAATTATTATGCTTGTTACATTTTAGGTATGTTACGGCGGTGACTACAGCAGCGTCAGGCTACAGCTACTGGCACTACGGCCGCAAGACCGTCCGGGTGCTGAACACCAAGTCACCATGACAACCACGACAGGAAACACCCAGAGAGCAAAAGCAGCAAAACAGCTGCGGCAGAGACGCTGATCAGTCGTGGCTAAAATCATACAGACAGATGGACGATCGCCAGGAGCTCTGAAACCAAGTAGCTGTGACAGCCATTTTTGAGTCACCATGGCGATGACACACGGAAAACAACCGAGTCCGCAGATGGTTAACTGCAACACTACAGAAACGCCCAACAGCAGCTCTGCTACCAGACCGGCTGCGGACGAGAGATAGAAACAGCAAACTCAAATATAGATCAAACACACATGCACACACACGCACACACACACACACATACACACACACACGCACACACACACACACACACACACACACACACACACGCACTCAAACATACATGCACTCAAACATACGTGTCGAGTATATGTTCAGTGATCCTGCAAGAGCTTCTATTTTTTCTTAGTTTTTCAATCAAGAGGTTGCAACGTCAACATGATTGTCAGTTTTGTAAACCAATGATTTATGATTAAAAAAACAAAATCTGCTTTGGTGTGTGTGTGTGTGTGTGCGTGTGCATGCGCATGCGTGTGTGTGTGTGTGTCTGTTTTTTTATGGGCAGGGGGAGACAAACATGTTTAATCTCACGAGACACAAATCTGACAGTTTATCCATTTTAAAATGTATAAAAAAAGCAGCAACGTGCTGCCGGTGCTGCACAGGCCGGCGCGCCCTCGTGACCTCGATCCCTTCTGTCGTCCCGAGTCCTCGGAAATTTAATCTCAATGCTAGAGCTGCATATTCTTATTATCATAGTCTCCAAATTTTCTATAGCTGTCGTCATATTACTCATTGGTTGTGGCGCGCTGCACAGCTATTTTATTTATTTATTTTAACCCTCAAAAACCTAAGTTACAGTTGCATCTTTATTTTGAATAAGCCAAATAAAAAAGCGAATGCAAATACTTGCTATACTTGATATGCTTGATATACTTACTTTACCATACTCTAATCAAACCCCTTTTTTCAGTTTTACAATAACCCAGATCGACATTGTTTTACTCAGCCTATATTCAGACGCTTTTCACAAGTATTTAAACCTCATAAACATGAGCAGGTAGCTTTATTTCTCTCTAAAAACATGGGGGGAAGACAATGAGCAAATTTCAAGAAATTGTAGGAAAAAGGTGACAAGAAAACTGAAAATTAATGTTAATGTAAAAAAAAAGAATTAAAAAACAAAATTATTTTAAAAAAGGGAAAAATATCCAGAAACTTAGAATTATATATTGAAAATATGATTCAGGTGTTATACATGGTGTTATATATATGTATAACATATATATAACACCATTATAATAACACTAACATAATTTTCATGTCCTTGCTTCTTTCTTCTTTCTTCTCTTCTCTTTCCTCTTTTTTTTGCAAATTTTCAATGAATTTCTACTATTTTCTTGTTAAATTTGGGGTCTTTTCTTGGACCCAGGTGAAACATGCAAACATATGCACATCTGTTTTTTGCTAAATGACTTTAAACACGTCGTTTTAGCCAGTTTCCTCTTCCTGTTTCAGCACTGCTGCATGTGTCTCTTAACTCAGGTGCCTCGTGAATCTGGTCTCTGCTTATTTCCCCGCTCACTGTTGTGATTAAGAAAAGACCCACAGACGCTGCAGTGCTTCTTTCAAGTCCTTCCAGTCTGGAGATCAATAAGCCCAATAAGCCAGAGGTTATTTGGAGACACCAGCCACTGCTGCAGCTTTTTTGGCTGAACTCCTCTGGCGGTCGTATCTGACGCCGCTGCTTATTCTCCCCTCAAGAAAAAGTAGCACGCTGAGGGAAACGAGGCTGTGTAACCTTTTCAACTCTTCCACTTATTTACCGGCAATTTTCAGCGCCGCTCGGGTGATGCTGTTTCATTACCGACCGAGTGCCGATGACTGCCAGGCTTGTGCGAGTTGTTTTCGTGGCCTTGTGTGGGATGTCTGCTCATTATCTCTTCACTGAATAATTTAAAGTCTCATTCTAAAATGAGATATCCATCAGCGGGAACAAATTGATACCTACGCTTATTAAATGAGTGCTCAAAGAAGTTCTGGTGCTTTCGTTCTTTTTTTCACGAGATTTTATTAGATAGTTACTTAAGTCCATATTTGAAAAACACAGATTGGGAGTGTGTAATTTGGAAGTGCTGGATGATGCCCCACAGGCCTCCTGTGTAATGTTTGGGAAAAGCTCTTTAATTAGAATTGCCTCCGAGATGAAAGCTTAAAATAAATCAAACCGCTCTTTTCTTTTCAAGCTCTGAGTGGTGAACTTGTACTTTACCGGGACGTAAGTGATCATGATTGATGGATATTGGAGTGATTTAGGTGGAAAAGAAAAATAGAAAGAACTGATGCACAAGCAAGCAAAACATATGTTAATTATTACAGTACATTTCTTTACAGGGGGAAGCACAATGTGCTGCACAAAGTGCAAGATAAAAGTCGCTTACACAAATCAAAGCCGTCAACGAAACATAAAAGCAAATCAGATCCATTAAAAATATAAATAGAAACTCATAAGATAATAATTAAGATGAAAAATAAACCAATAAAAGTCAGAAGTGATTAAAAAAAATTTGCAATTAAACAAAAATAACCGTATTAAAAGTAGACCTTTAAAAGAGGATAATGCTTATACTTGTAAATTAATTTAAAAAATAAGATAGAATGAAACAGGTTAAATAGATCTAAAAAAATAAAAGATGATAACATTCGAGTAAAATGGGACCAAATAACAGATAAACCAGTAAACCAATGGGATTGGTTCAGTGTGGCGCAGTGCATTGTGGTAGTTGTAGGTTTACTACTTCTTGAGCAAATCGATGCCACAGATTGATGCTCTAATTCTCTGTTTTTTGTGGGGTTTTTTGTTGTTGTTGTTTTTTAATCTTGTTATGTAGCACCAGTTTCAAAGTATTTGCATCTTTCTACTAAAGAGACAGACCAGTTTTATGAAAGGTCGTCTTTCCGGCAGTGAAATGCTTCATTAATTGTGATTTAATTAGATTTAAATGATAAAGGATAGCAATCAAACCTGTCGAGGTTCCTCAAAAGCTCTTTAAAATAAAATAAAATAAATTTTAAAAAGTTTTCTTAATTGAGTAAATAGATATTACAGTTCAGATGACAGTAGAACAGAAAAGGATGCAGACCTTAATCTTCTTTTTACTAAAGTATCAGTACTCCACAATGAACCTCCATTACGTCTCGTTGCGTCCTGCTGAGAAGCGTTTTGGGAAGTCACTGTGAGGCCGTTCTCAACCACTAGATGGAAGAACCAGATAGAAACTCTTAAGATGCTTTCACACAAATTACCTTGTGGCTGTTTTCATTATATTATACCGGATTAATTCAAATACTGTTACCAGGATTAAGGCTGCTCTCTGATCACAGCTGCGTGAAAAGTGTAAAACTTCCAGTGAAATATTATTTTCCCAGCACATTTACACAAAAGTTTAGGACACAAGTTTGACAGTTTGACAACAGTTATTTAGTTATTATGCAGTAAATAATTATTACTGTAGTCATTCATGTTTCTGATGCTGCAGTATTTATTCAGCATTTTTAGAATTAATCAAACTGGTGACTTTTCCACCTTAATTCAGTTATTTATAGGTGAAACACAGATTCCTGATGGTTGCTCGTTCTGAAAATGGACATGTGTAAAGATATTGAGTGTGTGTGTGTGTGTGTGTGTGCGTGTGTGTGTGTGTGAGAAATATGAGCTGCTGGCAGGTTCGGTGCTCGTCAGTACCCGATAACACGCTTTACTGACTCACTGAAATGCTTCAGAACTGCAGTTATAGTGAGAAAAGCTGCAGGCGAACATGCTCTGAGACTGTAGATAAAACAGCTGTGCAGAGACGTTTGACTGTAACTTTCTGTTAACCCTTTAAAACACGGATACATATCAGTTCTCCTTCACAAGCACTTACGACCTTTGACACCTGAGCAAATTTGTTTGGAAAAAAGGCAACAAGCAACATGGCAAGAAATGCCCTGCAAATTGCAAAATAATAAAATAAAAGCAAACAGAGAGAAAATTAACACACAAAAGGAAAAAAATGTCAAGACAATTAATACTCATCGTAATTATGTATTTATTTCACTATTTATTTTCCTTTTTTTAAAGTAATTTAAAGTTTCTTTTCTTCTATTTTTTTTTTATTTTATTTTTATTTTATGCAATAATTTTAAGGAAATTTTCTCTTAACTTTTAGCAACTTCGTGCTATTTTTTGTGTGTGTTTTTTTTTCAAAGTTCCTTTATGCCTATGTTACTCAGGTGTCAAAGGGTTAAACATGGGAGGAAAGGCAATGAGCAACTTGGCAAGAAATGTCCCACAAATTGCAAAAAAATAGTAAAAGTTGATTACAAAAAAAAGACGAGAGGATAAGAAAATTATCAAAAATAGTTAAAAAAAAATGTCCAGAAAGTTATGTATATAATTTTAATAATTTATTATTTAAAAGTATGTTACAGAAAAAGGGTTAGGGTTAGGGGTTATTTCTGAAATAAATTTTTTCAGCACTTTCTTGTAGCACCTTTTCTTGTTTTTTGTTTGTACTTTTTTGTTTGCATACTTTCAAGTAAATTTCACATATTTTTTTATTAACTACAACTTCTATTTTTTTAATTAATATTTGGGGTCATTTCTTCTTTTGTTGCTCATCTTCTTCCTGTATTTTTCCAAAAAGAAAGTTCAGTTCACTCAGGTTTCAGTGTTGTGGTTCAGCAGCTTTTATGTTTTTGTTATTGTTTCATTCCTTACTCTTTGTCACATATTTGTGTTCCCATTTTCAAAGACACTTTTTAAAAAACATTTTAGATTTCCAGATGCATGGTTTGAGAGAATTGGGGTAGTGATTTTTTATTTATTTTCTCAGTAAAACAGTGATGCAGATGATTTAGTGATGGAGGCGAGAGCCTTCACACTTCACAGCGCGGCTCTCCAGAGCCCACCGACAGGCTGAATCACTCTAACAAGGACAAACTGTGGATGTGCGCACTCGTGTCAGCACGGCCCTCCAGCTACCGTTCACTGCTGCAGTCGGTCCTGCATCAAGTCCAGAGTCCTCCAGAGCTGAAGAGAGCTCAGCGCTCGACTCTGTCGTCCTGCTTATCTTACTGTTAAAGTCAAACACGGCTGCACGTGAAGGCATCGTGCTTTTCATGTGCTTACACACCAGGAATGAGCAGGATCGCCATTATCTGGACCTGTTCGACCGTGAATTAGATTTATTGGTAAATCTCTTATTGGAGATATCTGCTCCGAGTGAGAGCGGAGCAGATATCCGGAAACATGGGCGTAAAATGAGCGGAGCAGACATTCAGAGTCACCAGTTTAATCTAAATATAATCATCTACTTTGCATGTAGTAGACTGAAAATGTTGCAAAAAAGAAAACTGTTTGTGCTGTTTTTCAGGTAAAAATTAGTGAAATTAATGGATATTTGATATTTATGATTAGGACATTAAGTCATTTAAAGTAGAAAATAATATTTATGTATAATATTTTTATAAAGATGATTTTGAAAAGTGCATTTTTGCACAGAGAGACACGAGTGTGTGCACTGTTAAAGTGGCTCTAAGGGTTAAACTGACCTCGCTCTCAACACAACAAAACACACTTTGGCGAGTTTCCATAGGGACTATTTCTTCGACTGAAAGAAGCGAACCCTTAAACAGTTTCCTGAAGATCTCAGGAAATTCAGAGGAGCTTTTTTGGGAGAAGACTGCAATTAAAAGCAGTCTCTGGAACGGCTTTTATCAGCTGTGAGGGAACGGATGCTGCTGCCACAACATCCGGCTGCACTTGACACGTCTGCGGCTACAACAAGTAAACATGTAGGCAGTTTCCAGTTGCTACGCAGCTCAGC
>NW_024633166.1:0-772 GCF_008729295.1 Plectropomus leopardus
GGACCGCCTCTGGATGTGAATATAGTCTATTCTTACTGTGAATAGTATATTTATGTATTTGTACTGTACTTTTCTATTATCCTTTGTGTATTGCATTTCTTTGCCACGCTTATTCAGATTCAATCCTTTTTCTGTCTTTAAGTTGCTGAATTTTCCCGGTGAGGGACAAATAAGGTTTATCTTATCTTTTTTTTATTCATGTATTTTTATCCATGCCATTTTCATTTTCATACAGCGTATGTGCTTTTCAGTTTGAGGTTCAACACAAAGAAAATTTTCAGTCAAAATTAAAGCAAAAATAAATTAATATTTTGAGACATAAGGGGGGGGGGGGCACTACTATTTTGATAGCAGAAAGTAACGACTCCTCGATTCCTCGAGTCTTACGTGTTTGCTTGAGTGAAACAGGGCAGCTCAACTTTTGGTGCTCCGTGCATGTAACTCTGCATCACATTAATTCATCTGGGCGGGGCCGTCTTCATGGCAGCAGCTCACATTTGAGAACCGGTTTTGTGGGAGAGGCCTCTCTGACTGAGCAAGTTTTAGGCTCCAAACACGATGAGAGATTTATCACTTCAGACAACTTTATTTATCCCAACAGGACAGTTCACTTTCACGATCTGCCCAGACCAGACACAAACTGACGGACAACAACGTGCAACACTCAGCAGTAGTAGTAGTAGTAGTACATCAGAGAGATCAGTACATGGGCAAGATACACACTGGCAGCATACTGACCCACATGAGAACCAGGCAGAATAAATTAAATTTA
>NW_024633167.1:0-428 GCF_008729295.1 Plectropomus leopardus
CCACCCCCATCTCCATCCCTGTGGCTTCAGCCCCCACCTCCCTCCAAGCCGTCCTCTTAGCCTATATACGGGTCGTCAAATTGTCTGTGCTAGCCCCGCAATTCATCACACGCACGCATGTGAACACGAGCCCTCTGCAGAACCCTCGCTCATTTGAGCCACGAACACCAAGTCATCAGCACCACAACAACCACAGCAGACAATACTGCTACTTGCCTTGATGCAGGAGAGACCAGAGCTCCCGTTTCAAGGCTCGTAGACACAGACTGCTGAGCTTTAAAATCAGGCAACAGTCTCTTCTTCTTCTTGCCACTGCTCCGATCAACTGGCAGGAAAAATAAGGAGAGAGAGAGGAGAAGCAATACAGGGGGAAAGAGGGAGCAGCAGTGGCGGCGAAAGGACGAGAGGCAGCGGTGCCATGAGCTTGG
>NW_024633167.1:522-848 GCF_008729295.1 Plectropomus leopardus
TCCACCCCACCCCCATCTCCATCCCTGTGGCTTCAGCCCCCACCTCCCTCCAAGCCGTCCTCTTAGCCTATATACGGGTCGTCAAATTGTCTGTGCTAGCCCCGCAATTCATCACACGCACGCATGTGAACACGAGCCCTCTGCAGAACCCTCGCTCATTTGAGCCACGAACACCAAGTCATCAGCACCACAACAACCACAGCAGACAATACTGCTACTTGCCTTGATGCAGGAGAGACCAGAGCTCCCGTTTCAAGGCTCGTAGACACAGACTGCTGAGCTTTAAAATCAGGCAACAGTCTCTTCTTCTTCTTGCCACTGCTCCG
>NW_024633168.1:0-323 GCF_008729295.1 Plectropomus leopardus
CTTGACCTTAAAACTGAACTCTGTTGTGTTTTCACCTCCTCTCATTGACTGCTCAGCAGCCAAATGTATCAAATGTTGTTTTCAACATGGTGGAGACAATCTTATAAATCACCTGATACAACGTACTCTCATCTGAGGAGCATTAGTGACCTTTCAGTTTGACAAAGAGCCCTGCGACCCTGCAGCCTCCTCCAGGAGCCTGAAACTCTTCGCTTATTTTGATCTTTTAGAGAGTAATTATTTCTAATATCTATATATATCTATATCTATCTGTCTATCTATCTATCCACATATATATACATATATACATATATACATATATA
>NW_024633168.1:331-910 GCF_008729295.1 Plectropomus leopardus
TACTTTTTTCATATTGTAGGCTATTTGATTTATTAATTATATTTTACTTTATCTATTAATATGATTATTTTATAATTTCTTTATTTATTTATTCATTCAATATTGAACACTTTAGTTTTCCCATTGGCCCATCAGGATTTTGACTGCATGATTAATGACCTTAAAATTTGCATTCCTCATGACAATAAACAATAATCTTGTATGTGATTTTAACAATGATAGTTAGTTATTGTTCCTGTCTTTTTCCAGATTAGAAGTTTGTTTGTTTTAAAGTTACTACTTGACCTTAAAACTGAACTCTGTTGTGTTTTCACCTCCTCTCATTGACTGCTCAGCAGCCAAATGTATCAAATGTTGTTTTCAACATGGTGGAGACAATCTTATAAATCACCTGATACAACGTACTCTCATCTGAGGAGCATTAGTGACCTTTCAGTTTGACAAAGAGCCCTGCGACCCTGCAGCCTCCTCCAGGAGCCTGAAACTCTTCGCTTATTTTGATCTTTTAGAGAGTAATTATTTCTAATATCTATATATATCTATATCTATCTGTCTATCTATCTATCCACATATATATAC
>NW_024633169.1:0-579 GCF_008729295.1 Plectropomus leopardus
GCGCGACTTCAGCCAATCACACCCCTCCGCTGAATCGTCACTCTTCGCTCGCGACACTTTTTCACCCAAAACAAACCCAGAAAAGAGGGAGCGCGAGCGACAAACAGCGCGCGGGGAACGGGAAAAAAGGCGCCGAGAGGCGGAAAATGTTTCCGTAAACAAGTAAACAACAACAACAACAACAAACGGGGGGGGGGGGGCGTGCTGACGCCGAGGGCTCGCGCAGGTGCGGCTCAGTCACCAAGGAAACGCGAGGGTGGAAGAGAGGGAAAAACAGCGGCGGGAATGTTCGGGAAGGGTTCGGGATGTAACCCGCGCGCTCACCCGTCCATGGTCCGCGAGGAGGAAGAAAAGCCGAGGAAGACCTGTTTCGGTGCACGAGCCTCCCGCCAGCAACCAGGCAGCGACCAGCAGAACAACGAGCTCACTTCCCGTTTGGTGACGTCACGTGGAAACATGGCGGCTCCGCGCGCGGACACGCCTCAGATCACGGATCGATAACAAGCTGATCAGAAACCGATCACCCGCCGGAAACACGTTACAAAGTCATTTTATTGCAGTTTGTAGGTAAATGGTAAA
>NW_024633169.1:639-874 GCF_008729295.1 Plectropomus leopardus
ACACACACACACACACACACACACACACGTATCGCGCGACTTCAGCCAATCACACCCCTCCGCTGAATCGTCACTCTTCGCTCGCGACACTTTTTCACCCAAAACAAACCCAGAAAAGAGGGAGCGCGAGCGACAAACAGCGCGCGGGGAACGGGAAAAAAGGCGCCGAGAGGCGGAAAATGTTTCCGTAAACAAGTAAACAACAACAACAACAACAAACGGGGGGGGGGGGGCG
>NW_024633170.1:0-535 GCF_008729295.1 Plectropomus leopardus
ATATCATATAACAACTGAAAAACACAATTTTGGCAAAGTGGACACAGTTTTCTACATGGAAATCACCGCTGCTGTCAAAAATAAGTAAGCCTTCGATATTGCCACTTCTCCCAAAATAAGTTGATTTCTTCTGTCATTTGTCGTCTGCTGAGAGCCGAGGTCAAACCTGAGCTCTCCGAAATCCTCAACCATATAACTTTACTTTCCTGGAACAAAAAGTGGATTAAAAAGTCTTTAACTCCCTTGGAGCCACAACGACTGATCCATCCAGACTGAGTTAACCCTCTGAAACCTGCAACGATGTCAGTCGCTCACACGTCTTTCACATGCATTTAAACCTCTGAAACCTGAGCACGCTCGCTTGATTTCCTCGGACAAACTCGGATAAAAAGGAAAAAAGCATTTTGGTGGGAAATGACCCAGAAATTCCAAAGCACTAGGGAAAAGAAACTGACGTGAAAATTTGGGAAAGAGGGAAAAAGATTCAGAAAACTATATTTATAATTACAGAGGCAGTCTTCACAGAGATATGCTC
>NW_024633170.1:564-870 GCF_008729295.1 Plectropomus leopardus
TTGTTGTTGTTGTTATTATTATTATTATATCATATAACAACTGAAAAACACAATTTTGGCAAAGTGGACACAGTTTTCTACATGGAAATCACCGCTGCTGTCAAAAATAAGTAAGCCTTCGATATTGCCACTTCTCCCAAAATAAGTTGATTTCTTCTGTCATTTGTCGTCTGCTGAGAGCCGAGGTCAAACCTGAGCTCTCCGAAATCCTCAACCATATAACTTTACTTTCCTGGAACAAAAAGTGGATTAAAAAGTCTTTAACTCCCTTGGAGCCACAACGACTGATCCATCCAGACTGAGTTA
>NW_024633171.1:0-973 GCF_008729295.1 Plectropomus leopardus
TATTCTGTTATTATCAATGAGAAAGAGCAATCTGATGCTGTTTTGTCTATTTTAGATAGTCAATATACTACTGAGTAGAAAAGTAATAATAACAATTATCATCATCATCATCATCTATTTATAGTCTTTTTAAAAACAGAGCTTACAGTGCTGTGACAAACAAACAAAGCAATGGCAGAAACATGTTACTCAGGAGATAATACAACAAACATAAGAGAGACAAAACTTGGGTAGAGTTCAAATAAGAGGGAAAATAAAGCAAAATAGGCCTACAGGATGCAAAATGTCAGTAATTAATAAATGCATATAAAAAGACGAAAAGCGAAAAAAGCAATAAATCAACAAAATAAACAGGAGATAAAACAAATTTCAAATAAATAAAAAGCAATACTGCATTATATATATATATATTTATGTGTAAAAAGCCAACATTAACTATAAGTATGAGAAAAGGTCAGTGGGGCAAAAGTATACAGTATTTGTCAGTATAAAGTAGCATATTTTAGAAATACTCTAGCAAACTACTTCAAAGTTGTACTTTATAACAGTATTGAGTAAATGTACTTGGTTGCATTTTACAGCTGTGTGATTCAGCATGTGTCCAAGTTAAAAACACTGCTGAAAAACAAAGTGAGATGACCTTTGATATAAATAAATACATATATATTATAAATAAATTCAGGTGTATATAACTAGTAAGAGTTTACGCAGTGTATTCAGGTCCACGTCACCCTGTCAGTCACAGCCACTCCTTGTGTGAGCTCGAGGGACAGACATCAGGTCTCAACTTGTGTGCCCTTGCAGTGAAGCGTACCCGTTCACGCAGAGCGAGCAGCCTCAGGATTTGCATATTATACTTAAGTGCAGTGAGAACATGAGTCACCCTTCAAGATGCCATTTAGATCACGTGCTAGTGGAACGCGGTGTCTCGCCAAAATATGTGCGGTCAGCCCAGAAGAGTCTGTGTTTGTTA
>NW_024633172.1:0-861 GCF_008729295.1 Plectropomus leopardus
AATAAAGTGGGGGATTGGGGAGGGTGGGACTGCAGTCTGTTTCAAATCAAAGCTGTTCAGCCAGACAATTGAGATGCATATTGAAACCCGCTGTCCAAACACGGCGGGGGTATTTATCTACCTTTCTGTATTATTCTTTATCCAGATCCTCTCTGCCTTCCAGCGCCAGGAGTCCACAAGACGCCACGCAACGAGTCCTCACTGCTCTCTCCTCGGCTTGATCAAGACATTTTTTTCGTGCTTGAAAAAAAAGGAAAAGAAAAATAGAAAAAAAGAGACTTCACACTCCCTAAAAAGGACACTGAGAAATAATAATGCAGCGTAGCATTCAGTCGGTACAGAACAAATGGCGTAATTTGGTAATATCCTGTGGATGGATGGATTACTTCCTCTATTGTTGTGTAGCCTATAATCGCGCCTATAATGTTACTCTCTCTCTCTCTCCACTTTGCCCACGCAGGCTGGGACATTTTGGTAGGCTTTTTACTTTATTATTATTATTAATAATATTATTATTTTTGTCTCTATCTTGTGTTTTTGGTGTCCTTTCTTTAATGTAAATACCAAGTGATTTAAATTTGTAAATAGGAAGCGTNATTTTTATTATAAAATAAAGTGGGGGATTGGGGAGGGTGGGACTGCAGTCTGTTTCAAATCAAAGCTGTTCAGCCAGACAATTGAGATGCATATTGAAACCCGCTGTCCAAACACGGCGGGGGTATTTATCTACCTTTCTGTATTATTCTTTATCCAGATCCTCTCTGCCTTCCAGCGCCAGGAGTCCACAAGACGCCACGCAACGAGTCCTCACTGCTCTCTCCTCGGCTTGATCAAGACATTTTTTTCGTGCTTGAAAAAAAA
>NW_024633173.1:0-579 GCF_008729295.1 Plectropomus leopardus
GGTCAGATCCACCCCACACTCATCTGCAGCTCCAACCTCTTGTCCAATATATACTGTATATGACCAGTGGTCTCTGATCTGACTCATAGACTGTAACGACACTGTGCAGACAATGCAGTGTTGAATGATACTGTTATTTAAGGTATTTAGTGACTAAATGTGGAAACATTTTATGGCCCCTCTGTTAAAAAAGTGTAGAAAGAACCATAAACTGAATGACTCAATGTGTTTTTCAAAATGATAAATTGTGGATAAGATTAATGTAAGGTTACATAAATCATCCGATATCTTGTTGCCAATACTGTTTTACCAAGACATATCTTTTTCTATGTCCAAAATACAGGATTAATTCTTTGACTTGTATTGTGAAAAGTGTGCTCTCCTATTACAAAATGAGACATAAATACTCATCCACTGGCATCGTAGATAAAAGAGTTGCAGGTTGGAGTAGTGAAAATAATGAGTGTTTCACAAATCTTATTTATCCTTTAATTTAATAAATGAGGCTGTTATATTGGCAAAGATAAAATACAGCCTCAATCTGTAACCTAAGGAAAGACAATTAAATGTCAACAGATA
>NW_024633173.1:617-883 GCF_008729295.1 Plectropomus leopardus
GTGTGTGTCTCATCAGAGACCACTGGTCAGATCCACCCCACACTCATCTGCAGCTCCAACCTCTTGTCCAATATATACTGTATATGACCAGTGGTCTCTGATCTGACTCATAGACTGTAACGACACTGTGCAGACAATGCAGTGTTGAATGATACTGTTATTTAAGGTATTTAGTGACTAAATGTGGAAACATTTTATGGCCCCTCTGTTAAAAAAGTGTAGAAAGAACCATAAACTGAATGACTCAATGTGTTTTTCAAAATGAT
>NW_024633174.1:0-251 GCF_008729295.1 Plectropomus leopardus
GTGATAAGTCTGTTATAAGTTACATTACTTTGATGAAGTGATTAAAATAGTTACATTACTTATTACATTTTTACAGGGTTACTAGTGATCTGTATTCTATTACATTTAAAAATGTAACTCCCCCAAACTCCCGTCACTGATCCCACAACAGTTTGGATTTAAATAATAAATGTTGTTGCTCGCACACATCTAACAACACACACACACACGCACACACACACACACACATATTTATATCACTGTGGACTGGA
>NW_024633174.1:256-756 GCF_008729295.1 Plectropomus leopardus
TTTTATTTTATTTTATTTTATTTTGTTTTGTTTTGTTTTGTTTTGTTTTGTTTTGTTGTATTTTGTATTTACAGCTTGCTGCTCTCCGTGAGTCCGAGTTTCTTCTGCAGACAGCAAACAGTGGTGACGAGTAACTACTTACATGTTATGTAAAGTAAATCACAATAAATAAACCTGAGTAAATCAGTTACAGTTACTGGAAAGAATACTGTATGTGTAATCAAATTATTGTTACTAATGAAAATGTTCGTGATAAGTCTGTTATAAGTTACATTACTTTGATGAAGTGATTAAAATAGTTACATTACTTATTACATTTTTACAGGGTTACTAGTGATCTGTATTCTATTACATTTAAAAATGTAACTCCCCCAAACTCCCGTCACTGATCCCACAACAGTTTGGATTTAAATAATAAATGTTGTTGCTCGCACACATCTAACAACACACACACACACGCACACACACACACACACATATTTATATCACTGTGGACTGGA
>NW_024633175.1:0-668 GCF_008729295.1 Plectropomus leopardus
AGGACACAACATGTTGACATTACAACACACAAAATAAACAAAGTATAAAAAACACACACAACACAAAAACCACACACACAATCACAACAAGTACACAACAACACTACACACACAATCACAACAAGTACACAACAACACTACACACACAATCACAACAAGTACACAAAAACACTACACACACAATCACAACAAGTACACAGCAACACTACACACACAATCACAACAATATCAGTGTATTGATGAGGTTATTAGATCTATAGATAAACCTATCTGTGTATTGATGAGGTTTCCTGACTCCTGATTGGTTTTCAGCTGCAGGAGCAGCTGCTCCTGAAGGAGAAGGAGCTGCAGAGGCGGGAGCTGGAGGAGGAGTTGAGGGAGGAGCAGAGGGAGGCCAGAGACTGGGAGAGACCTGCAGGTGAGGAGGAGCTTATCAGTTATTGATAGGATGTGAGTTATTGATAGGATGTGAGTTATTGATTGGATGTGAGTTATTGATTGGTTATTAGTCATTGATTGGGGTTTCAGTCAGAAACATTCACTTTATTATGGATCAATAACAGTCCGATAGTCTGTCTGTCAGCGAGAAACACCGATCTCATCACCAATCGTCAATTCTGTTCAGTCACCATGAGGCTGATCACAATTAAACAAGAAACATCAGGTCG
>NW_024633176.1:0-3890 GCF_008729295.1 Plectropomus leopardus
CAGGTGTGAGTGCTGCAGGTGTGAATGCTGCAGGTGCGAGTGCTGCAGGTGTGAATGCTGCAGGTGTGAGTGCTGCAGGTGCGAATGCTGCAGGTTGGAAAGCTAATGCTACACTGCAGCACTCTTTTCACACGATTATTTAAGGTATTTGTGTTTTTAAGGGGGACTGCACCTTTATTGTCTCTCAGCGTGAAGGTGAGGTTCCCAGCAGTCTCTGTGATCAGAGAAAACAGGAAGTGATGTCCATTCTCTGGTTCATCACGATCCGCAGCACTCAAAGTCTCAATTATCTGACAGGTCAAAGGTCAAACACATGAGAGAGAACGTCAGCAGACACGAAAACTTTCCCTCGATTCAGATGGACCACAGTCAGATGATCTAAAGATCACTGATATGTTACATGCACTGTGTATTCCAGTTTGTGCTTTTATTTTGAAAGAGACAATATTCCTGCTAAACTGTGACTAATTGCTGAATATTCACCAGTGTTCATGTTAACACGACTAAGAATAAATGTTCACTGATGGACTAATGACTGATTATACGACAGTTAGTTCAGACCAAGCAATTTGATTGGTCAAGAGGCGTTCCATGAGTGCTGATATAGGACTACAACATCACTGGGACTGTAACTTTTAACTCTGCGTGTATCACTCCGCTTCACAGCTGATCAAAGTCCGTAAGTTAGTGTATGAGTGAAAGTGGGATATGTTTATAGTATGGTGCAAGCATGACATAAAACACGTTGTTTTGTGTCAAACGTCTCCATGACTGCGCACAGAGAAGACCGTAAACGAACTGAGACTTTCATTCTAAATGTCCACAGGACAACATTGACATATCTGCCATGACTTCTTCTAAAAATGATGCGTGACTCAGCCTGTGCTGCACTTTTAGCCTGGATTATTCAACAGTGATGGAACATTTGGAAAAAGATCAGAAACAGATTTAACAGATTTTAGAGATGATCCGACATTTTAGACACAAATTACTTTCAACAGATTTATCTGGAGGTCGAAGGTCATAGTTTAAACACCAGCAACATTTAAACAAACAGAGCAGCGCTGAGACCGTCCATCTGTTCCCACTGACGATAAAACAAGACAACAGTCAAGTTATTATTCAATCGACAGGACCAGCTGGAGGTGTTTACCTGTCCAGGTAAGGAGGTGTTTACCTGTCCAGGTAAGGAGGTGTTTACCTGTCCAGGTAAGGAGGTGTTTACCTGTCCAGGTTCGCTGTTCTCACAGACAAAGGTTTCGTACTCGATGGCGAAGCCAGGAGCGTTGTCATTGACATCTGTCACAGAGACCAGAACCACAGCTTTCTCCACCTGAGACTGATCCACTGATACACACACAGACACACCTGTCAGGTACAGGTCTTCCCAATAAAAGGACACATTTGGGAACAGACAACAGGAAGTAAGAGGAAGCACTCTCATGTCTGTACAGGAAAAACGAACTTGATGGCGTGTAGTTTTGGACGCAGTGTCTCATGCTGATGTCTCATGCTGATGTCTCATGCTGATGTCTCATGCTGATGTCTCACAGATATTTTAGCTCTCAGAATTGCTGGATTTTCTCTGTAGTGTCAAATAAATTCTGTCCCAGCGAAGGTGTTCGATTGGACGAGGACAGAGAGTGAACTAAATAAGGGCTTTTTGAAGGTAACGTACCGCTCTCTGTGGCGAGGACGGTGATGTTGTGCAGAGCGCTGGTCTCTCTGTCCAGATGTCTGGCTGTCGTGATCACGCCTGAACTGCTGTCGATGTTGAAGTAACGCTCCACATCTGACCTCCGGTCGATGGAGTACCTGCAGACAGATTCAGCGCTGTTACAGCACCAGCAGCGACCTGCACCTGTCCAAAGGCCTCCGTGTTCCGTACCTGACGGGGCTGTTGGTGGTGTCGGGGTCGTGAGCTGAAACTGATCCCACATTAGTTCCCACTTCAGCTGCCTCAGAGACCGCCATCCAGCTGACGGAAGAGGAGAAGACTGGAGGCTCATCCACGTCCTCCACCTGCAGACGAACCGTCACCACGTCGCTGAACGGACTCATTGTCAGGAAACGAGTGTCCACGTAACGGTTGGACGCCTCGACGCGCAGCGTGAAGCTTGACTTGGTCTCAAAATCCAGACTCTAGAGGAAGGAGAGGTGTGAGAAGTGATGTGCTGCAGTCCGGCTCAGAATCCTGACCTCATGATCTCATCGGGAGACTGAGAGTGCTACTAAAAACATGCTCTCAAAATTCAAAACTGAACACAGACAGTGTTGCTTTGGAGTTTTGTCTTTACATACATCAGGGAGGTGGATCTAAATGCAGACAAACGGCAGCTGTTCAGCAGAAGACGACTGTCCACTGGGACACAGGGACAGGGACACTGAAATCATGCAAAGAACAGACTGAAGAGTTTAAAGCTGCAGACGATCTGAGAGCTCAGTCAGGAGGTTGGACTTAAAACCCTCTGAACCAGTTCAACTTCTGGATCAAAGACTAAAATGTCACCAAAAAACCGACTGAGTCGGGTTTCCAGGACATCCTGGAAAGAAACCAGTACCTTTCGCAGTGTGACTAGTCCCTCCTGAGTGTTTGGATCAGTGGTCATCCTGAAGGCTCCCAATCCGTCTCCGTCCAGGATCCTGTAGTCCATCTCAGCGTTCACACCAACGTCCAGATCCACAGCCTTGAACCTAGCAACCACCACTGGAACCAGAACCGACTCTGGAACCCTGAACTGGTAACTCTCTGCAAAATACACACGCAGGTACAGACACACAAGTACACACAAACACAGGTACACACACACAGGTACAGACACACACAAACACACACACACACACACAGGCACACACACAGTGTTTCTGTGATGTCATGTCTAAAGGTCAGAGGTCAGACTCACTGCGGGGGAAGCGGGGCGGGTTGTCGTTGACGTCAGTGATCGTCACGGTGACAGAGGTGCTTCCTGTCAGACCTCCTGTCTGTCCAATCATGTCTTTGGCCTGGATGACCAGCAGATAACGGTCCCGCACCTCCCGGTCCAGGTCAGGTAGAGCTGTCCGCACCACACCTGCAGGACAGGTTAGACTCGGGTTCATTTTAGACACCTGAGGACAGGTGAGACTGAGAGCACAGTCACAGGTGTCATCTTCTCAGGTGTGCTCACCTGTCTTTGGCTCCACATAGAAGTGCGGCTGACCCTGCAGGAGGCTGTAAACCAATCGGGCAGAGTTTCCGTACGTGGGATCGTCAGCGTCTGAGGCCACCACCGTCACCACCGACGTACCTGAGGAGAAACACACCTGACGGACTCAGAACTCATACACTGTTCCTTCATCAGCTGCTGCTCCTCTTCCTCAACAGCATTCAACTTCAAAAAAAGACAACTGTCACAACTGTGTCTGACACATCAGAGTAGAAACACTGGGAATTTAAAATGTTTGATGTCTTTTTGAAGTTTGACCTCATTGTGGACTCATTGAGGGTCTGATCACTCAGAGTCCTGGATCAGGGTCGTGTAGGTGTTCAAACTCACCTGCTGGAGACCTCTCAGCCACCCTGGCAGTGTACGGTCCATCCAGGAACTTGGGCTCGTTGTCATTGATGTCCTGGACTTTGATAACGAACTGGGACTCGGGTTCAACGGGCAGGTTGGTAATGTGGTCTCGAGCCTGCGCTCTCAGGGTGTAATACGCCTGCTTTTCCCGGTCAAGCCTCTTGGTGGCATGAATGTCTCCTGTCTTCTCATCAATGGTGAAGATGGACATCGCTCCCTCACCATTCAGGACATACCTCACCTGACCGTCACCTTTATCCATGTCAGAGTGGAGCTGCATGGACCGGAGACAACCACATAAACCATCAGAAACAACCAGGTAAACCATCAGAG
>NW_024633177.1:0-926 GCF_008729295.1 Plectropomus leopardus
GTTCCGTGGTGTACTTTGACCCAATGTGTCACTGAAGGCCACACTGGCTTTGTAACATGAATTTTCATACCACCGGAGTACTTCAAGCTTGAAATATCACCTCAACCCAAAGCCTTTAGCAGCGGCGCCGTGTTAACAGGTTAGAGCAGCCACACTGGCTGCATGAGCAGCGCTGGTCAGGCACGTCTCAGCCGCAGCACATCTAGAGAAACGGTGGCTCGCCATTTTTTTCCCATGTGCTGCGCACAATTAGCAAGCAGAAATAGACGGTGAAAATGGCATTTTGAGAATTATATTGACTCTTTACCACCTTTTACTACAGTTAAAAAGTCTTTCTCTGCCGCAGGAATGAGGAAATACAAAGATGTCTGTTCTACTCAACACTTCCCTGCTTCTCTTTCAAAATAAAAGTCCATTGACAACATCTCTGTGGACAGAATCCCGTCAGTTGTTAATACAAGGCATTTTATTTTGAAATACTTGCAAGATAATTCTGTTGATAATGAGGAGCTTGTACAACATTTTAAATGAGTGGAATTTGTGCTCAAAAATGTGAATTGAATTTTTAAAAATAATAAATACATATGTGATGAATGTTGATCAATTAATCACAGAATATTTAATTAATTAGATGATTTTTTAACTCANCAGACAAAATCTGTTAAAAAGAAAAAAGAACGCTGATTAATCTTGTTCCGTGGTGTACTTTGACCCAATGTGTCACTGAAGGCCACACTGGCTTTGTAACATGAATTTTCATACCACCGGAGTACTTCAAGCTTGAAATATCACCTCAACCCAAAGCCTTTAGCAGCGGCGCCGTGTTAACAGGTTAGAGCAGCCACACTGGCTGCATGAGCAGCGCTGGTCAGGCACGTCTCAGCCGCAGCACATCTAGAGAAACGGTGGCTCGCCATTTTTTTCCC
>NW_024633178.1:0-981 GCF_008729295.1 Plectropomus leopardus
GTATTTCAGCAGGTCTGTTTTTAATTAATTTATCAACAGTGACGCTGCTATAAATGTGCTTTATTTTGGGAATAAATGAAGTAACAGAAGTTGAAGTATAATTTCAGTTAAAGCGAATAAAAGTCGAGATTATCAGCTGTGACAGCGTCATGATGTCACAGTGGAGTTTATTTACACACCGCCGCAGATATCAGCAGGTTTTTGGGCTCCTGTCTCACGTTGTTATCAAAGTACAGAGACTCTTTGAAGTGACTCAGTATCTGTTAATGAGCTGTTAGCACCTCCTCCTCCTCCTCCTCCTCCTCCTCCTCCTCCTCCTCCTCATCATCATGATGATGGGTGTGNTATTTTTTTTAAAGCATTTTTAGGATGTTAAAAAGAACTTATTTAACATTATTATTATACAATGTATTGTATTTATTTATTTGAATAACTTTTTAAATACTACTACTACTACTACTACTGCTGCTACTACTACTAATAATAATATTACATCAGACTTATATAGCGCTTTATAGAGTTATTTATTTAGTTTATTTTATTTCCGTCTCTGTTGTGGAGTAGAAATATAAAGTAGCATAAAATAGTACTTAAATAAAGCACAGTCACCCTATAATTGTACTTTCAGTACTTGAGTAAATGTATTTAGTTACTGCCCAACACTGCAGATAAATGTATTTCAGCAGGTCTGTTTTTAATTAATTTATCAACAGTGACGCTGCTATAAATGTGCTTTATTTTGGGAATAAATGAAGTAACAGAAGTTGAAGTATAATTTCAGTTAAAGCGAATAAAAGTCGAGATTATCAGCTGTGACAGCGTCATGATGTCACAGTGGAGTTTATTTACACACCGCCGCAGATATCAGCAGGTTTTTGGGCTCCTGTCTCACGTTGTTATCAAAGTACAGAGACTCTTTGAAGTGACTCAGTATCTGTTAATGAGCTGTTAGCACCTCCTCCTCCTCCTCCTCCTCCTCCT
>NW_024633179.1:0-923 GCF_008729295.1 Plectropomus leopardus
TTACTATCTATCTATCTATTTGTTTATTTATTGATTTAAATGGGAGGAACTGAAGTGTCTCTTTGTCTGTGTTTTCAGGGAGATCCTCTGTGGAGCGCCAGGCTTCTGCACACAAACCCTCAGGCCATCAGAGACGCTCATTACAGGTGCATCCAAAATACAGAGGTGGAGTGTAACTAAGTACTAAGTATTTACTCAAGTACTGCACGTAAATACAGATTCAAGGTACTTGTAATTTACCAGAATATTTACTTTTCATTCCCCTTTATACTTTTACTTCACTACATCACAGAGAGAAATATTGTACTTTTTACTCCACTACATTTACTGACAAATATGATGTTCTGTTCAAAATTAAATTAACAAACAGTTTATACAAGTACAGCTGGAATGATTAGTTAATTAATCAATAAGATAACTGACAACATGAACATGTAACATAAACATGTAAGTCTATATATATATATATATATATATATATATATATATATATATATATATATATNATTAATTTAATTGAAAGGTTGTTTACATATTAAAAAATTCTCTTGGGGGCTTTTACTATCTATCTATCTATTTGTTTATTTATTGATTTAAATGGGAGGAACTGAAGTGTCTCTTTGTCTGTGTTTTCAGGGAGATCCTCTGTGGAGCGCCAGGCTTCTGCACACAAACCCTCAGGCCATCAGAGACGCTCATTACAGGTGCATCCAAAATACAGAGGTGGAGTGTAACTAAGTACTAAGTATTTACTCAAGTACTGCACGTAAATACAGATTCAAGGTACTTGTAATTTACCAGAATATTTACTTTTCATTCCCCTTTATACTTTTACTTCACTACATCACAGAGAGAAATATTGTACTTTTTACTCCACTACATTTACTGACAAATATGATGTTCTGTTCAAAATTAAATTAACA
>NW_024633180.1:0-820 GCF_008729295.1 Plectropomus leopardus
TTTTTTACTATTAAGCATATATGATGATAAAACTCTAGCAAGCGGGTTTTAGCACTTACCGCATTCTTCAGCAAGTTTCCAGATTTGGTGAAGATGTTGGGTTTCCTCGAGGCCGGTTTGGTGGTCTCGGCGTTGTTTTGCGGGTTCGCGCGGGACAGAGACGGAGACTGCGGCCGCGAGAGGCTGGAGGTTTGAGTCGTGGGCGGCGACAGCGAGTAAGACTGAGGGTTTAGGTAATTTTGGGTTTGGTTCGGTATGTAGGGCTGAGATGGCGTGTACGGTTGAGACGGGGTATAGGTTTGTGGAGGTGTGTAAGGTTGAGAAGGTGTGTATGTTGTTGGGGGTGTGTATGTTGCAGAGGGTGTGTATGCTGCAGAGTGTGTGTATGTTGCAGAGGGTGTGTTTGTTGCAGAGGGTGTGTATGTTGTTGAGGGTGTGTATGTTGCAGAGGGTGTGTATGTTGCAGAGGGTGTGTATGTTGCAGAGGGTGTGTATGTGCTTGTCGGTGTGTACGACTGTGTTTGCGCCGGAGCAAACGGGTTGGTGGGCGCGAGGCTCTGTGTGTTCAGGTACGGCTGCGTCTGTGAGAAGGACTGAGTTACTGTCTTGGAGTCCAGCAGAGTCGGCGGCGGCGGCGGCGGGAAGCTATCGGCCCCGTCCTCGGCGTCAGCGGCCCCGGAGGCCCCCAGCTCGTAGTGCCTCTTCCTCAGCTCCCCCAGACGGACTCGCTCCTGCTCCAGCTGAGTCTCCAGCTGCAGCACCTTCACCTGAGAGAGAACAATAACGTGATTAATCATTTCAGCTCCACCTTCATGTGTTT
>NW_024633181.1:0-999 GCF_008729295.1 Plectropomus leopardus
AGAAGCAGCAGAAATGGAGCTCAAGGGTGGAGCAGGAGGACCCACAGTCCCCACACATTAAAGAGGAGCAGGAGGACCCAGAGCCCCCACACATTAAAGAGGAGCAGGAGGACCCAGAGCCCCCACACATTAAAGAGGAGCAGGAGGACCCAGAGCCCCCACACATTAAAGAGGAGCAGGAGGACCCAGAGTCCCCACACATTAAAGAGGAGCAGGAGGACCCAGAGCCCCCACACATTAAAGAGGAGCAGGAGGACCCAGAGTCCCCACACATTAAAGAGGAGCAGGAGGACCCAGAACCCCCACACATTAAAGAGGAGCAGGAGGACCCAGAGCCCCCACACATTAAAGAGGAGCAGGAGGAGCTGTGGAGCAGTCAGGAGGGAGAGCAACTTCAAGGTCTGGAGGAGGCTGATTTCAAGCTTAAGTTCAAATTTGAATTCAGTGACGATGATGAAGAGAACCATCAGTCATCACAGCCTCAACAAACTCAAACTGAACAGATGAAACCAGAACCTGGTGGAGCGGACTGTGGAGGACCAGAACAAGCCAAGAATTCAAATCCAGATTGGAGGGAGCAGCTTCATGGGCTGGAGGAGGCTGATATTAAGTTTAAATTCACTCCTGTCCCTGTGAAGAGTGAAGATGATGAAGAGAAACCTCAGTCCTCACAGCTTCATCAAAGACTAACTGAACAGATGGAAACAGAAGCTGATGGAGAGGACTGTGGAGGACCAGAACCAGACAGGGACTCACATCCAGATACACATTTACAACCAGAGACTGAGGACAAGACTGGAGACTCTTCTGAACCTGAGACTGAGGACAGTGATGATTGGAGGGAGACCAGAGAACCTCAGTCAGGTTTTAAGTCTGAAAGGTTTTCACAAATGAAATGTCTGACACAACACATGTCAGTCCACACAGGAGAGAAAAGCAGAAGATTTACTCAGCCTTATCAGCTCAAAACACATTCATGTGTTGGTCATCAGTCCTCAC
>NW_024633182.1:0-693 GCF_008729295.1 Plectropomus leopardus
GGTGAGCCGGTGACTTCATCTCCACGTAGCTGCTCTCTGAGTGTTTGCACATGGCGGGCGCGTCGTTGATGGTGGCGTACGGGTTCTCGCTGTTCAGGGAGCAGGTGCTGGACAGCGAGCCCTTCATGTAGTCTGAAAGACAAACAACATCCAGCGTTTAACCTGCTGTGTGTGTGTGTGTGTGTGTGTGTGTGTGTGTGTGTGTGTGTGTGCTGCTGTCAGTGGATGACCTCTCGATAAACTTTTGTTCTGATCACAGTTTTACATTAATTACACACGAAAGTCCTCCAAAAAAATCAGAACAAACTGCTCTTCCGTTTCCTCCTGAAAAGGTTAGAAAATAAAGGTCCGTGCGTCATGTATGAAGCGTTTCCTGCAGCCTGCCAGTTATTTCATGCGTTACCATGGCGACTCATTTCTGACAGCAGAGACAGCCAGCGGGACTCGCTGCTCAGACGTCAGGTCACAAACTTCCTGCTGTTATGAGTCCACATTTTTTTCCTGTCTGTTCTGCTTTTAGAGGATAACATTTATTCCTTATTTTTCTAATTTGCCAACAAACTTTCAGCATTTTACCTTTTTAAGACTTTTCTATAATTTCCTAATTTTACTGTAGATTTTAGTTTATTATTTTTTTTTTAAAGAAAAAAAGCAGTAAATAGTGACTTTATTGGGGACTATTTTCAGTGGCGG
>NW_024633183.1:0-700 GCF_008729295.1 Plectropomus leopardus
TTCTGTATAACATATATCAGTAGTTTTAATTAGTTTTAGCTTTTTAAATCTCAAATACTCAAAAAACTGGATAAATGCAGTTTAGTGTTACACTAAATATATGCACAATGCATCTAGGCACTTCACAGCAAGAATATAAAAAGACAGGGGACTCTGGACTACAATGCATTTAACTCTTTAAACCCTGGATCAACGTCCGTTTTCTTGTGCTGCGTTCAGATGCATTTCATTAACTTCTTTAAACCTCTCAAACTTGATAAAATTGTTAGATTTCTTTTGAAAACAAAGAGAAAAACATTGCTTAGAAACTGCAACTTGCTGAGAAATGCCTGATACATTGCAAAATGAAAAAAAAAAAAAGAAAGAAAACTAAAAGGTAACAAAGAAATTACCTGACAATTAGCTTGAGGTAATTAGTAGATATTATAATAAATAAATAAATAAATAAAAACCTGGCGAAAAATCTAGCAAACTACATTTATATTTGTTATATTAATATTAGCATTTTCTTGTTTTTTGTTTTGTTTTATTTTCCCCTTATTTAAAGGCAGCTTACTTTTTACTAATCTCTTGATCAGTTTTGGCCCTATTTTGTCAAGTTGCTTGTTGTTTTCTTTCCATGTTTTTGAAGGAAATCAAGCCAATGTGCTTGGGGGGTTAAGGCTTGGCACTTTCCCTCAAACAGAAGACTGGTGCTAAA
>NW_024633184.1:0-763 GCF_008729295.1 Plectropomus leopardus
AAAATAGAAAAAAAACATAAAAATCAAAATTACATAAAAACCATCCCAAAATTTAAAATTATTTAAAAAATGTGAAGAAAAATCCAGAAACTCAAATTATTGTAAATAAAAGAGAAAAAACACCACAAAAGACTCAAAATTATTTAAAAAAAAAAGAAACATCCCAAAACAACTAAAAAAAATTAAAAATAAAAAAACCCCATAAAAATTAAAATTAACTTAAAAAACCATCCCAAAACTTAAAATTATTTAAAAAATGGGAAGAAACTCAAATTATTGTAAATAAAATAGAGAAAATACTGCAAAACTCAAAATTNACCCCATAAAACTCAAAATTACATAAAATGAAGAAAACCATCCCAAAACTTAAGTTTATTAAAAGAATAGGGAAAAAAATCCAGAAACTCAAATTATTGTAGATAAAAGAGAAAAAACACCACAAAAGACTCAAAATTATTTAAAAAGTAGAAACATCCCAAAACAACAAAAAAAATTAAAAATAGAAAAAAAACATAAAAATCAAAATTACATAAAAACCATCCCAAAATTTAAAATTATTTAAAAAATGTGAAGAAAAATCCAGAAACTCAAATTATTGTAAATAAAAGAGAAAAAACACCACAAAAGACTCAAAATTATTTAAAAAAAAAAGAAACATCCCAAAACAACTAAAAAAAATTAAAAATAAAAAAACCCCATAAAAATTAAAATTAACTTAAAAAACCATCCCAAAACTTAAAATTATTTAAAAAATGGGAAGAAA
>NW_024633185.1:0-672 GCF_008729295.1 Plectropomus leopardus
ATTAAATGTAATGATAATTACCTTTTACTTTTTTTTAATGATTAAAAACCTCCCCTATAAAATTTACAATCTATTCAAATTCTAACAGTAATTCTCTCCTTTAGATGAAAATATAATATACAACACATAGTTATAATAATCATAAATGGAGCATACACATACACAGAACACCTCAACACAGCTAATACATTAACCACAGCACAGATGTTTTCTTCATGTTAGACTGAAATGCGAATAATGATGGACACGTTTTAATAAACTGCTGTGTTAACATACCTCATCAGAGTTTTCCATAACTTCCATAATTAAAAGTGCTGCAGTGGGACTGAATATACAGTGGAGACTTGTTTCTGTGTTTTAAAAAGTCACCTGGCAACACCAAACACAAACTGCACCAGGCTCCACCAGAGGGGGCGCTGTAGCGGGGAACAGCTGACATTTGGAGACTTTATCTATTCTAAAAAATAAGAATAAATAAATAAATTTAAAACAAATCTTTGGATGCAAATCAAATGCAATGTATATCTTATAAAATATCTGACAGGTCAATGAAAAGCATGAAATGACGATAAATATGAATGCGAGAAGCTGATATAAATCATGGATCTATGACGTAAACATGTGAAGGTCAGTTGAAACGAGGGGTTTTATTACCCCGAGTTTAGACTAATC
>NW_024633185.1:717-948 GCF_008729295.1 Plectropomus leopardus
ATTAAATGTAATGATAATTACCTTTTACTTTTTTTTAATGATTAAAAACCTCCCCTATAAAATTTACAATCTATTCAAATTCTAACAGTAATTCTCTCCTTTAGATGAAAATATAATATACAACACATAGTTATAATAATCATAAATGGAGCATACACATACACAGAACACCTCAACACAGCTAATACATTAACCACAGCACAGATGTTTTCTTCATGTTAGACTGAAATG
>NW_024633186.1:0-589 GCF_008729295.1 Plectropomus leopardus
ATTATGATTTTAATCTTTGTAAGTATTTTGAGTAGTAGGCAGGCAGTCCAAAAATGGTAGCAATTCCTGGTCATGCTACCATCATGTCAGCACATCAAATGTAAAAACCTTCCACAGTAAAACACCAAAGGGACATGGTCTCTCTGCATAAATCCTGTTTTATGAGTCCAACTATCTGATCTTAAAGGTCTGGTGACACTTTATAATCAAACAAATTGCACCAAAAGACCAAAACCAATAATGACTAGGTCCAACTAACACGAGTAGGTGGGGAAAAAGATCGATTCCTGGCTGCATTCGGATATGGACGATCCACATCCTCCATGTCTGCTCAAAGTATGTCACCTTTCAGGGTTGCTAGATATGAAAGATCACACAAGAATCATAAGTTAATGCAAAAATCCATCCCTTATTTGCTACATAGCCTGCCCTGCATAGCTACCATGCAAAATCTCTACCTGTCGACACATTTCTGCTGTTTTATGGTATATACTGTCAAATTAACCAATCCTGATTTACAGTCTTTGTATTTTTAAATGACTGTTATACATTTTGTAAAAATCAGACATCTTTATTATTATAACTATTA
>NW_024633186.1:657-974 GCF_008729295.1 Plectropomus leopardus
ATTATGATTTTAATCTTTGTAAGTATTTTGAGTAGTAGGCAGGCAGTCCAAAAATGGTAGCAATTCCTGGTCATGCTACCATCATGTCAGCACATCAAATGTAAAAACCTTCCACAGTAAAACACCAAAGGGACATGGTCTCTCTGCATAAATCCTGTTTTATGAGTCCAACTATCTGATCTTAAAGGTCTGGTGACACTTTATAATCAAACAAATTGCACCAAAAGACCAAAACCAATAATGACTAGGTCCAACTAACACGAGTAGGTGGGGAAAAAGATCGATTCCTGGCTGCATTCGGATATGGACGATCCACA
>NW_024633187.1:0-2265 GCF_008729295.1 Plectropomus leopardus
TTTGTTTTTTGGCAGGACTCGCCCTGATCCTGATATTACCAAAAATACATTCATATTTATTCATTTACTGTCAATAATACAGTCAAATATTCCTACCTGGGGTTAAAAATGTAGTAAAGCCTGTTAATCTCAGCCCTAATCCTTTTTTAGGGAATTTTTTGGAGGGTAATTTTTAGCCGATACAATTAGTTTTCTATGTTGTACTTTATTTTATTAAAACGGCACATGAATGTAAACATTTTTTGACAACTCAGATGGTGAATTTTTCGAGCAGCTTTGAACACATCATAACTCTAACGAGTTAATAAAGTTTCTATTAAATTTCATGTTTTTTTCTGAAAACACGACCAGATAAAGAGGCATCACCGAATCCATTACCAGGTTTTATTACATTTTTAACAGGAAGGTATCGGACTTATTTATCACACACACACACACACACACACACACACACACACACACACACAGTCTCGTCTGTGTTCAGAGGATTAATGGCAACCTGTTTTTTTATGTATATCCGGGCCGTTTAATATTTTGTTGATGTTTCTGTTGCGTTCCTGAATACTAACCGTCTCCTGTTTTATATGTTTACCAGCTGTTTTGGCTAAATAATAATAAAACTGTAGCATACGATGTGCATCTGATGACAAACTTGTGGTTCGTCGTTACTTATTGTCTATGATAACACTGATTTTGGGGTGGGATAAAAAAATGATACAGCGTAGTACTGTAATATTTTGTGTGGTTATATTGTATCTATACATGGATGCTAAGTATTGATTTTTTTTATATTATATACTTTTCTAATACCATAAATACAAATTTAACTTGTGGTTCTTGGGGTTCATTTTTATTTTTAAGGTTTTAGTCCTTTGCTGTTTTCGAGGCTTTTGTTTATTATCTGTAATTTTTAGCTTGTTTTTGTTGTTAAGTTGTGTATTTTTTTGCTGTGAGCTGTTTGGCGCTTCAGTTTCCTTCAAGATTCATAAAATGAATCAAATCTAAAGATACTGCGAAACTTCACAGAAAGGCTCAGTCCCTTCTGAGCACTAAAGAAGGAAAAACATGAACTATTTTCAGAATTTTCTGTCTGAGTTTATTTTATTTTTATTATAATTTCAGGTCATTTCTCACTTTATTTATTTGTGTTGTTTTTGTTGTGTTTTCTTTTTAGTTTGTTTTTGTTTGTTTTGTTTAGATTTTTTGGGGGAAAATTTTCAGGTAATTTTCACAGATTTCTTACAAACTTTTGGGCCATTTCTTCTTTTGTTGCCCGTAACTTTCTACGCTTGTTTTTGAATAAAATAAAGTCGATATCTCAAAAGGATAAAAAACGATTAGTATTTTCATCTATTCTCAGTAAGTACCTCTCATTTCTAGCATGAATGAAGTTCTTTAGGGGAGATTTGAAAATATAAAGAATATATATCGTATATGAAGACATAACCTTAAAATAACGCAATATAATTTTCAGCTCGAGCACCAAACCTCGGCTATGTTCGATAAAACAAAAAATAAGAACAGCCTTAAAGCCTCTGAAAACTCAATTTCAATTTTCTTTAAGACATTACCAATACACGATTAAATAAAGTTTGGAGAAAACAGTCATTTAATAGGAGTTTAAAGGAGCAGTTTACCCCTAAAAATCAAAAACACACATTCTTCCTCTTACCTGTGGTGCCATTAAGAGTCTGGAGTGTTTTGGTGAGTTGCTGAGTGTTTGCCGGAGAGATTTCTGCCACAGATGTTTCTATGTGTGTGTAAATACTTAAACATTGACGATTAATTCATTTTTGTGCAGCTGAGTCAGCTCAGGCGAGGAGGAAAAATACAACAGTTCCTCCATGAAGCTGCTGACAACAAGAAATGGAGTCAAAATTTCTAGAAAAACATGATGCTGATGAGTTTTTGAAATTGACTTTTTTTTGGCGCTTTTAGCACCACAAACGAGTTTAATTTTACTGGAGAGAAGGCAAACATCTCTACAGCTGATATCTGAACAGTCTGCAGCTCACACCAAAACTATCACACTGACAAACAGCACAACAGGGAAGAATAACAATATGCATCTCTGATTTTGGGACGAAATGTCCTTTAACCCTCCACAGCTCTGTAAAACTGAAGTAACAGCGTTCAGACTGATTTTAAATGTTTGTAAATTAGTAAAAATTAAAAATTGTTGTAAATTAGCAGAGAGTACTGCCGTCACGTAGGTTTTCAGAGTTTTTAAGGTGCACGTTCGCGGCTGGCTGGTGTTTGAGTCGA
>NW_024633188.1:0-829 GCF_008729295.1 Plectropomus leopardus
GTATGTATATCAATCACATAAAGTGACAGTTAAATGAGTGACTTTATTTGAGGAATTAAATAAATAAACAAAAGAAACTTCCTGCAGAAAAACAGACATTTATAGTCATTATTATTTACTAAGGACAAAAAAATCCACTTAATAATATTTTATAATCACGAAAAAATTTCTAAAAAGTCCCATTTCCCTTGACGTCTGACCTTTGACCCCTGACAGTCACCAGTTTCAGCCATTTCTTCGGCTCCTTTCAGACGAGAAGCAGGGCAGAGCCGAGCACGTGCAGCAGGTCCACGTTCAGGTAAACTCTGCAGAACGTGAGGAACAACCCGAGACACGAGAACCCGATCAGAACCCAGAGAACGTTAGCGCTGAAATACAGAGGAGCCAGCCTGCAGAGAGACAGACAATCAATCAGTCAATCAATCAATCAATCATTCAAATATACTTAAGGCTACAATATAAATACAACATAATTATTTATGTATTTGAGGGTTACTTTGGTTTTTTTTTTTTACACGTTTTTCTCATGTTTTTCTAATAATATTTTTTTTATNGTATGTATATCAATCACATAAAGTGACAGTTAAATGAGTGACTTTATTTGAGGAATTAAATAAATAAACAAAAGAAACTTCCTGCAGAAAAACAGACATTTATAGTCATTATTATTTACTAAGGACAAAAAAATCCACTTAATAATATTTTATAATCACGAAAAAATTTCTAAAAAGTCCCATTTCCCTTGACGTCTGACCTTTGACCCCTGACAGTCACCAGTTTCAGCCATTTCTTCGGCTCCTTTCAGACGAGAAGCAGGGCAGAGCCGAGC
>NW_024633189.1:0-978 GCF_008729295.1 Plectropomus leopardus
ACACACAGACACAGACACAGACACACACACACACTCTCCCAGTGTAACCAGTACAGCAGTTGTGGGAAACGCAGCGCTGCATCGTCCTCATCATTTCATCGTGTCCTGTCTTCTTCTTCTTTCATCATATTCTGCGGCTGAATTCATCAGCAAACTGTTTATTACGTAAAAGTACCACAGTGTAGAAATACTACAGTGTACTGCACTCAAAGTCCTGTTTATCGTGATACTTTGGGTTTTTTGATGTAGGTTTTTATGAGGTTGTTATTCACAGTAAGTGTATTACAGTAAATGTGGCTGTTCTGCGTTATTGTGTGATTTTGGTGAATCTAAATTAACCCTTTGAAACATTATTGATTGGATTTCTTTCAAAAACATGGAAAGAAAGCAATAAAAAGAAAGCAATAAGCAAAAATGACCCAGAAATTAGTAAAAAGTACAATAAAATTACCTGAAAATAAGCACAAAAAAGAGAAACAAGAAACAAAGAGAAATGTAAAAAATATATATAATGACCTGAAAAATGCCTAAAAATCGAATTACTCTAAAAAGAATAATTTTAAATATACAACTATGATAATTAGAAATATAGTTTTCTAGAAGAGTTTCCAAAACAATTGCNACACACAGACACAGACACAGACACACACACACACTCTCCCAGTGTAACCAGTACAGCAGTTGTGGGAAACGCAGCGCTGCATCGTCCTCATCATTTCATCGTGTCCTGTCTTCTTCTTCTTTCATCATATTCTGCGGCTGAATTCATCAGCAAACTGTTTATTACGTAAAAGTACCACAGTGTAGAAATACTACAGTGTACTGCACTCAAAGTCCTGTTTATCGTGATACTTTGGGTTTTTTGATGTAGGTTTTTATGAGGTTGTTATTCACAGTAAGTGTATTACAGTAAATGTGGCTGTTCTGCGTTATTGTGTGATTTTGGTGAATCTAAATTAACCCTTTGAAACATTATTG
>NW_024633190.1:0-806 GCF_008729295.1 Plectropomus leopardus
ACACACACACACACACACACAGTGACCCACACAGTCACACACACACTCACACACAGAGTGACACACACACACACACACACACAGTGTCTTCAGTGATTTGTCTTTTCAGTCTCGGTGAAACGGCGTTGTCTACATCGTCTCTAACGGCGGGCAGCGTGTGACGGCCTCCTCGCTGAACAGCTGCGGCGTTCACACTGACAGCACTGTTGCTGCGTCGCTGCTCTAACTGCTGGATTTCTACGTTAAAAGCCGAAACTCCTTTAATTTATAAAAACGCTGCAACACGCTGCTGCAACTATTTCACAATAAAAGCCTCGAGTCAGCAGCTGGTTCTGTCCACAGAAACAGAAGAATCTGATGAGTCGATTTCACTGACCATCATTTTGGAAACCAGCTGCCTCAAAAAAGTAAAGAAAATATATAACTATTAATCTTAATTTATGTTTAATTTATATCTAAGTTTTGAAAATGTGGCTGCTCATTAAATTCAGTGAAGTTGAAACTAAAAATGTGAGTGAAATGAGCTTGTTCTTTTTAAGGGTTAACGTCAGTGAACCGAGTCAGTGAACCGAGTCAGTGAACCGAGTCAGTGAACCGAGTCAGTGAACCGAGTCAGTGAACGTCTCTTCTGTTTGTTAACACGTTGATGAAAATATCGATATGATTGATCAGTTTGCAGCCAGCAGAATAATTCAGATACTCAGCACAGGAAATTCACTTAATAAATACATGTTAAGTACACTTAACAGTCAGGTATGAAGGAAACATAAATGGAGATTAATTATTAATTATTGATTATATTTACT
>NW_024633191.1:0-155 GCF_008729295.1 Plectropomus leopardus
ACACACACACACACACACACACACAAACACAGTACCTCATTTTAAGTAACACAAAGAGCAGCTGAATGGTCATACTGGGTTACAGGCCTGTTTTTGTCCTCGCTTATTACACACACACACACACACACACACACACACACACACACACACACACA
>NW_024633191.1:251-975 GCF_008729295.1 Plectropomus leopardus
AAAATATTTTAAGTTAATTAAATGTAAATTTTTAGAACTTTTTTTCAGGCCATTTCCTAATTTTTGTTAGGTTTTATATATATTTATTTTGTTGCATTTTCTTATCTTTTTTTACTACAGGTAATTTTACTGTATCTTTTGGCTAATGCCATGCTAATTTTGGGTAATTTCTGGTGAAGTTGCTCATTACCTTTCTTTCATGTTTTTGAAAGGGATTAAGCCAATTTGCTCAGATGTCAAGGGGTTAAACCTCTTGTTACATTTGTAATAAGTCAGTGAAAACACACAAAGAGCGAGAACTTAAATCCAGCAGCGGTTCATTTTTCTTTTTCTTTTTGATTATGTGAACCAACAGGTGTCACTGTGTTCAGTGGAAATGGTCATCGTTCCTCACTGTTGATATTTACGACAGGACGAGTCAAGAACACCCTCAAACAGCCTTAGCATTTTTATTGTGTACCCCAAAAGTGACATGAACCATCTGCCTTTGCACTGTACTTGCAGGAAAACATATTTGATATTAATATTTTTTTGCTTCATAGACAAACTTGATTGATCTTTGCACACAGACACACACACACACACACACACACAAACACAGTACCTCATTTTAAGTAACACAAAGAGCAGCTGAATGGTCATACTGGGTTACAGGCCTGTTTTTGTCCTCGCTTATTACACACACACACACACACACACACACACACACACACACACACACACA
>NW_024633192.1:653-925 GCF_008729295.1 Plectropomus leopardus
TGTGTGTGTGTGTGTGTGTGTGTGTGTCTGTGTGTGCGTCTGTGTGTGTGTGTCTGCGTGTGTGTGTATGTATGTATGTATGTGTGTGTGTGTGTGTGTGTGTGGGGAGGGGGGGGGGTACCTGGGCTCGTCCTTCAGAGTGGTCACCAGCGTTTCCTGTAAGACACAAACCACACACACCATCAGACTCCCAGTGACTCAGCAGAAATAATCTGACTCAGCACTTTTCTGGAGCACAGAAATAATTTCTATAAATCAAATTTAATTTACAC
>NW_024633193.1:0-967 GCF_008729295.1 Plectropomus leopardus
TCACTCGTTCATTCACTCGTTCATTCATTCATTCACTCGTTCATTCATTCATTCACTCGTTCATTCATTCATTCACTCGTTCATTCATTCATTCATTCACTCGTTCATTCATTCATTCACTCGTTCATTCACTCGTTCATTCATTCATTCATTCACTTGTTCATTCACTCATTCATTCATTCATTCACTCGTTCATTCACTCATTCATTCATTCACTCGTTCATTCACTCATTCATTCACTCATTCATTCATTCATTCACTCGTTCATTCACTCGTTCATTCATTCATTCGTTCATTCACTCGTTCACTCATTCACTCGTTCATTCACTCGTTCATTCATTCATTCATTCACTTGTTCATTCACTCATTCATTCATTCATTCACTCGTTCATTCACTCATTCATTCATTCACTCGTTCATTCACTCATTCATTCACTCATTCATTCATTCATTCACTCGTTCATTCACTCGTTCATTCATTCATTCATTCACTCGTTCATTCACTCGTTCATTCATTCATTCATTCACTTGTTCATTCACTCATTCATTCATTCATTCACTCGTTCATTCACTCATTCATTCATTCACTCGTTCATTCACTCATTCATTCACTCATTCATTCATTCATTCACTCGTTCATTCACTCGTTCATTCATTCATTCACTCGTTCATTCATTCATTCACTCGTTCATTCATTCATTCACTCGTTCATTCATTCATTCATTCACTCGTTCATTCATTCATTCACTCGTTCATTCACTCGTTCATTCATTCATTCATTCACTTGTTCATTCACTCATTCATTCATTCATTCACTCGTTCATTCACTCATTCATTCATTCACTCGTTCATTCACTCATTCATTCACTCATTCATTCATTCATTCACTCGTTCATTCACTCGTTCATTCATTCATTCGTTCATTCACTCGTTCACTCATTCACTCGTTCATTCACTCGTTCATTCA
>NW_024633194.1:0-1712 GCF_008729295.1 Plectropomus leopardus
CAATGCCAGAGGATGTCAGTGTGCCTCTATCTGCCTCTGTCTGCCTCTGTGTGCCTCTATCTGCCTCTGTCTGCCTCAGTGTGCCTCTATCTGCCTCCGTCTGCCTCTGTGTGCCTCTATCTGCCTCTGTCTGCCTCTGTGTGCCTCTGTCTGCCTCAGTGTGCCTCTGTGTGCCTCTGTCTGCCTCGGTGTGCCTCTGTCTGCCTCAGTGTGCCTCTGTCTGCCTCTGTGTGCCTCTGTCTGCCTCGGTGTGCCTCTATCTGCCTCTGTCTGCCTCTGCCTCGGCCTCAGTGTGCCTCTGTCTGCCTCTATCTGCCTCTGTCTGCCTCTGTGTGCCTCTATCTGCCTCTGTCTGTCCTCAGTGTGCCTCTGTCTGCCTCTGTGTGCCTCTGTGCCTCTGTGTGCCTCTGTCTGCCTCAGTGTGCCTCTGTCTGTCTGCCTCGGTGTGCCTCTGTCTGCCTCAGTGTGCCTCTGCCTGCCTCTATCTGCCTCTGTCTGCCTCGGTGTGTGCCTCTGTCTGCCTCGGTGTGCCTCTGTCTGCTCGGTGTGCCTCTATCTGCCTCTGTCTGCCTCAGTGTGCCTCTGTCTGCCTCAGTGTGCCTCTATCTGCCTCAGTGTGCCTCTATCTGCCTCAATGTGCCTCTATCTGCCTCAGTGTGCCTCTGTCCTGCCTGCAGTGTGTCTGTCTGCCTCAGTGTGCCTCTGTCTGCCTCAGTGTGTATCTGCCTCTGTCTCTGCCTCAGTGTGCCTCTATCTGCCTCTGCCTCTGTCTGCCTCTGTGTGCCTGTCTGCCTCTGCCTCTGCCCTCTGTGTGCCTCTATCTGCCTCTGTCTGCCTCGGTGTGCCTCTGTCTGCCTCGGTGTGCCTCTATCTGCCTCTGTCTGCCTCAGTGTGCCTCTGTCTGCCTCAGTGTGCCTCTATCTGCCTCAGTGTGCCTCTATCTGCCTCAATGTGCCTCTATCTGCCTCAGTGTGCCTCTGTCTGCCTCAGTGTGCCTCTGTCTGCCTCAGTGTGCCTCTATCTGCCTCAGTGTGCCTGTCTGCCTCAGTGTGCCTGTCTGCCTCAGTGTGCCTCTATCTGCCTCTGTCTGCCTCAGTGTGCCTCTGTCTGCCTCAGTGTGCCTCTATCTGCCTCTGTCTGCCTCTGTGTGCCTCTGTCTGCCTCTCATCTGCCTCTGTCTGCCTCAGTGTGCCTCTGTCTG
The DNA here is from genome assembly GCF_008729295.1 of Plectropomus leopardus. Classification (NCBI taxonomy): domain Eukaryota; kingdom Metazoa; phylum Chordata; class Actinopteri; order Perciformes; family Serranidae; genus Plectropomus; species Plectropomus leopardus. The sequence goes on from NW_024633194.1 coordinate 1,202, forward strand.
CCTCAGTGTGCCTCTGTCTGCCTCTGTCTGCCTCTGTGTGCCTCCTGCCTGTGTGCCTCTATCTGCCTCTGTGTGCCTCTATCTGCCTCTGTGTGCCTCTATCTGCCTCTGTCTGCCTCAGTGTGCCTCTGTCTGCCTCAGTGTGCCTGTCTGCCTCTGTCTGCCTCAGTGTGCCTCTATCTGCCTCAATGTGCCTCTGTCTGCCTCAGTGTGCCTGTCTGCCTCTGTCTGCCTCTGTCTGCCTCAGTGTGCCTGTCTGCCTCTGTCTGCCTCAGTGTGCCTGTCTGCCTCTGTCTGCCTCTATCTGCCTCTATCTGCCTCAGTGTGCCTGTAGCTGCCACCAGATGCCACAGCAATTTTGGAATTATTAATCATGCATCATACAGAGAGCAAAATTGTCGTACAAATGCTTATTGTACATTTGGCAACCCTGACCAGAGCAAGCTGCTGTGTCTGAGAGCAGGAGGAGCAACAGCAGGAGCAGCAGGAGGAGCAGCAGCAGGAGCAGCAG
>NW_024633195.1:0-970 GCF_008729295.1 Plectropomus leopardus
CACATTCTCACTGATGGCTGTTTTTTATCAATTTTTTTTCAACCAGATTGACTTTTTATTTCTGTCTCCTCTCTCCTCCTGTCTCCTCCCTCTCTCCTCTCTCCTCCTGTCTCCTCCTCTCTCCTCCTGTCTCCTCCCTCTCTGCTGTATTTCTCGCCTCTCTAATTTCAGTTGTGAATCTGAATCAAGCGTTGTGCTCAGCGAGGACGCAGATTAAACAGGAGCTGCAGATTAAAGACGAGCTGCAGATTAAACAGCTGGATCCTGCTTCACTGCTTGATGTCTCCTTGTTGGACAGTTTGATGTTTTTCTGTTGAAAAGTTTAAACGTTTTTTTCTGTTGGACAGTTTGATGTCTCCTTGTTGGACAGTTTGATGTCTCCTTGTTGGACAGTTTGATGTTTTCTTGTTGGACAGTTTGATGTTTTCTTGTTGGACAGTTTGATGTTTTCTTTTTGGACAGTTTGGACATTTTCTTGATGTTGACAGTGTCCTCGGAGATGAGCTGTCTCTGGTGTCTGAGCATGCTCAGTGTGTCTGTCCTGTCACTGTGGACAGAGTTCGGCTGTGAGGCGCTGACCCTGAACTCCATCCTCCTCCGTCAGGTGTCAGGAGGACGAGGAGCAGCAGGACATGTCCCCCTCCACCAGAGGAGGAGGAGAAGCTGGGTGTGGAACCAGTTCTTCGTTGTGGAGGAGTTCACCGGAGACGAGCCGCTGTACGTTGGAAAGGTACGAACACTTTGATCGTCTTGTCCCTGATGGTTTTCATGTGTCTCTGATGGTTTTCATGTGTCTCTGATGATTTACCTGGTTGTCTTTGATGGTTTACCTGGTCATCTCTAATGGTTTATGTGGTTGTCCCTGATGGTTTTCATTATTGTCTCTGATGGTTTTCATGGTTGTTTCTGATGGTTTATGTGGTTGTTTCTGATGGTTTATGTGGTTGTTTCTGATGGTTTATGTGGTTGT
>NW_024633196.1:0-250 GCF_008729295.1 Plectropomus leopardus
TCTGTCCCACTATAACCAGTTCACTCAGTATCTCTGTCCCACTATAACCAGTTCACTCAGTATTTCTGTCCCACTATAACCAGTTCACTCAGTATTTCTGTCCCACTATAACCAGTTCACTCAGTATTTCTGTCCCACTATAACCAGTTCACTNCCAGTTCACTCAGTATTTCTGTCCCACTATAACCAGTTCACTCAGTATTTCTGTCCCACTATAACCAGTTCACTTTATGGTTATTGTCATTTTATT
>NW_024633197.1:0-971 GCF_008729295.1 Plectropomus leopardus
AGATAGATAGATAGATAGACAGATAGACAGATAGACAGATAGATAGATAGATAGATAGATAGATAGACAGACAGATAGACATAATGATGTTAATCCTGCTCGGCTCAGCTTCGTCAGTAGAGGGCGCGCTAAGCTGTCCCGCCGCTGACGTCAGTAGAGTAGAAGTAGAGGTCAGAGGTGATGAGCGCGCTCAGGTGTGTACCGTAGATGTAGTACAGTGAAGTGTGTGTACGCTGCACAGACCACTCCGGATCTGGACTGTACTTTAATGTTTCCTACAGGTAAGCTGACTATAATAAACACGCACAGCAGCAGACACCTGCAGTGTGTTTTGGTAGAGCCTTAGTTTGTACCTGTGACGGTGAGACTCTGAGTTTGGTTAAGTGCGTGTGGCCTCGCATTTGTACCAAAGATGGCGGGCGCCGATATAAGCAACTTCGGTAGCTAAATACAAAGCTAGTGACTTTCTGAGTGAGCTAAACTGAGTGAAATGAGTGTCGCGAGAAACAAACAGCTAAGACAAATGTGGGAACAAACTGTGTGGGACATGACGAACCGAGTATTTTTTTTACGAACGTGGATTAGCCGTGTGTAATGCTAACGTATATATGCCTCGACATGCTAATTCCCGCTAATATGCTAACGCCAGTGCTCCTGTTTATCTCTCCCTNAGATAGATAGATAGATAGACAGATAGACAGATAGACAGATAGATAGATAGATAGATAGATAGATAGACAGACAGATAGACATAATGATGTTAATCCTGCTCGGCTCAGCTTCGTCAGTAGAGGGCGCGCTAAGCTGTCCCGCCGCTGACGTCAGTAGAGTAGAAGTAGAGGTCAGAGGTGATGAGCGCGCTCAGGTGTGTACCGTAGATGTAGTACAGTGAAGTGTGTGTACGCTGCACAGACCACTCCGGATCTGGACTGTACTTTAATGTTTCCTACAGGTAAGCTGACTATAATAAA
>NW_024633198.1:0-4815 GCF_008729295.1 Plectropomus leopardus
TAACCAAATAAAATAATAAAAAAGTAATAATAATAGTGTGGTTATAGTATGTGCCAAAAGAGCATGAATGGTTGTTGTTCTCCAAAGATGATTTTTATGAGAGATAACAAACCCCTCTTCATTCTGCACTTTCACTTTTTGCACTTTTTTGAGGTGTCCTGCTAAAATATTGCAGGACAAAGCAACATTTTCTAAGAAAGTTTTCTTCATTTGTTCCATTATCTTTTCTTTATATATCTTTCTCAGCAGCACCGGGGTCTTTTGATCTCAGGTGCATTAGAGATTCATAATTATACAAGTAATTTGTGTCAGCTGTGAATAGATGTTTTTCCCGTTTGTTCGACACAGTTAATACAACAGAGTTTTTTTGTGTGCGATCTGCGTTTGCTGTTTTGGAAAAAACGCTGTGAAAAATGTGTGAAAGCAAAAAAAAAAGTGTTGACATGTTTGCAGGAGACGCTGCTGTTGTGCTAAGAAGGTGACGATGAAGAAGCCAGTTTTATTGAGCGCGTCTGTACTGTACTTTGTTCTTTTCATCCGGAAAATTTGGCTCTTTGAACACAGTCACAGAATTGATTTGCAGATCTTGGATGAAGTTTCCGTCGGCGACTCTTACTTTGGAAATAAAAGGCAGCTTGAGCGTAGAGTAAAAAGAGACGTTTGGTGCACGACTGATAAAGTTCCTCTAAATGAGCCTTTGAGGTGATGATTATGAGCCTGCTGAACTCGTGATCCTCCTGTACGCTTCGAAATATTTATATTCAAGAAGTTTAGCTCACTGTAAAGTTTTGCCCCGACGGGCGAGTTGCTTCTCAGCGAACCATCACCGAGCAATATCGTTACAATCTCTTCACGTTGGCTTTAAGTTGTGCAGGGATTTAGATATTTGGGTATAGAGGGATTAGACCGTCAACCTGGCGGAGTTTAGCAGCGGAAACAACAAAACCGGGATTAAAACAAGCGATTATCAGCTCAGATTAAGAGCAGTTTGACTCAACAATGAGCCTTACGACTTACCGTAGACCGGTGGTTCATGGACATGTGGCCAGAAATCGTTTATCGTGACGTTTATATGTACCTGATTTTGACGCCGGGAAAATACACATTGCAAAGCCTGAAGGTAAACAACAGCCATGCATTTATTGCGATGCGGTAGAGCTCGGCGTTATGGCGTAAAAATAAAATCTCCATTTTTTTCACGCCAAACTTTCCTCTTAAAATGAAATTAACAAAGGCAAACGGAGAAATGTGGAAGGCTTCAAGGAAGCATTTCAAACGTTAAACAGGAGACGCCATCTTTATTCGCCCTCGTGTATAAAATCTCCGAATTTTGTACAAATGTTGCATAAGAAGTACCGTTCACGATGTAGTCTCCAGACTGAGATATTGTACTTTAACCTCTGCTGCAACACTTTGTTTTACTGTTTCTGTTACAACGAAGGGCTTTTGTGTACCTGTTTAAGCGCCAAGCAGCTAGAATACAGCGTTAGTATTATTATCGGGTTTGCGTAGGAGGTGTGACGCTTTTTATTATAAAGACTTGAGCCACACATTCAGTTTCGGGAGGATCAGGTCTCCAGATGGGTCCTCACTGTATGTGGGCTGCAGTGTGATGGCGTGTTTCTTTTTTCCACTTTAAAAAGGCAGAGTGCTCCTCCCTCCTCTCCCCCACAGCTTCTCCACGTTTCTCTCGCTCTCCTGCAGCGCCGCGTGTTTTCATGTAAAAACATCAACCGTCATTTCTGAATCGGGCCTCTTTTGTGCACCAGTTTAACGCTCCGCTGTTTGTTGGGATGCCAAACGTACGTTTGTACTAATGAGCAAACGCGCTGATTAACAGTTATCTCTCTGAATTTATTCACTTCGGTCCAAATTTCAACACAACGCTTCTCATCCGTTTCTTATTAGCATCTGCTTTCAAAGCCAAGACACAAAACAAGACAAATTCCTCGGCTGCTGTCTTTTGAAGACACTCGGGGAGGAGGAGGAGGGGGGTCCGACTCACAAGTATCAGTTGCGCTATAATTCAATTACAGCGTCTATTGAGGGAGCGGAGAAAGGAGAAACTTCGCCCGGGGTTCCTCTCCTCTTTTGACTACCCATCAGCCCCTCAGCAGCAGCAGCAGCAGCCTGTTACAGGAGCTGAACAGAAACCCGTGTGCCGGCTCTGAGGATGTCATCATTAAACCAGTGTGAGCGACCCGCTCATTTCAAACCCGCTATCTGATCCCCTCTGTCTGATCTGATGCGCCTTTGTGATCTATTATGAACGAGAGCGCGAGAAGAGGCCGAATTAAGAAGAAGTTTCTGCTTAGATGCAGTTTTTTTCCCAACCTGTGTTTCCCCCCTCCCCCTCTGCCCCCCCTCTCCAGGACTTCAGCTCCCGTTTAATTGAGAGCAGAGAGAGGGAGAAAAGACGCCCCGCAGCGACACGATGACTCTGATGTGATGCTGTAGTTTGTAGCAGGAGACGTAACGTCTGAACACTGCTGGAGTTTAGTTACATAAGCTGCTCGCGTGGTAGCTGGTTTCAGTTAACACGCAGAGGTCCAGCGGTCATGGAACACCTGGAAAAGTCATGGAATTTGTGAAAAATCATTGAAAGTATTAGAAGTCATTGATTTTTTTTTTTATTGTAACTAAGAAATTGTTACAGACGGGTGTTTCTAGGATTTGAGGACATGGGGGGGCTTAAGCCTGGACATCGATGTAGACATCACCAAAAATTTTTCAAGAAAAAAAATTAAAAAGCACCAAAAAGTACAAACAAAGTTTTTTAAAATCACCAAAAAAATTTAAAAGGATAAAAAAAGACAAAAAGTTGACTTCCAAACATGTAGGCATGTTTTATTTTTTAATTATTTATTATTATTTTTGGCAATTTCTTTCCTTTTTTTTGTTGTGATTTTTTTTTACTTGGCACTTTAAAAAAAACAACAAAAAAATGTTTTGTTGGGTTTTTTTGATATTTTGGTGATTTTTTTCTTCGTATTTATTTTTCGATAAATATTTTTCATTATTTTAGTTGATTTTCTTTAAAATTTATTGCAGATCAATTATTCTCTGAAAATTTTAGCTTTTTTTTCTTTTAAAATGTTTTCATGATTTTTAAAGAAAACACCTACTGAACCAGCAGGCCTGGAAGAAATGTAAAAACATCAAATATCATCGGATTTTTTAAATTTCTGACGTTCCTTGGACACGTGAGACAAACATTTTGGAAACCCCTTTTATGACTTTATACTTCTCATCGTTTTAAATTACAGCCGTGGTTCAGGCTCAATGATAGCTCTGGATGGAGCGTATTTACAGGCAGGTAGCACCCAGCACCACCAGATGGACACCTGATCAGTCGTCATACAGTTCTTGATGAGCCCGTAAAGGGAACCCCTCGTCATTATCAGTAAATCGAGCTGATTCACTCGTTACTGTTTAAATTTTCATTGTGTTTCTCTTGATGTGAATCACTGCAGGGCTGCAGTATTTCATGTTTTTTTTGAGGTAAAGAGAAGTATTTTTCTCAGAGCGCCTAAAATAGAAGCTTTCATGTGCGTCCTATAGCCCTCCATCGCAACAGTCTCGTACATGAGTCATTGTCGGCTCCACCTGAGGGTTTCATAAAGACGATTCTCCTTTGGGACGAAACCAGCGTGCATCTATTTCCTCTTCCTGCTCCGTGAAACTGGAGCTGTGGTTTATGCCTCTCTCCGGCAGCTCGGGGACCAGAGGCTCACTGAAGTTTTTTTGGCAGGCTGGCAGCTACCTGAGGCAGTTTTATATTCATACAACTTCTGTTCACAGACCGAAATAAATCTTCTTCTAAACGTCTTTTTGAAAACACAATAGAACATATCGGCTTTTACTGAGCGAAAACCTCCAGTAATTCATCTCTGGTGTAATCTTTGGTTTCGTTTTTGCTTTTTTTAGTTTTGGAAACATTTAGGCTGCAATTTAGAAAAGTGATGAGTAATTTATTACATGCAATATTATTTAAGAAAATATCAGCATGTCCTCATAAACACTGGGTTATTATTATCAGCTGTCTTTTATTAGTCTTTTGGGGAAATTGCAAAAGCTGAAATATGCTGAAAATCACAAATAAAACTTGATACAGAAGAAAATGACAACAAAGTGAGAAAAGACTGAGGTTATAAAGACATTTGAAGTCAAATAATCTGCACATAAAGTCCTAATTAAATAATTTGAAACCTGAGTAAAATGGCTTGATTTCTCTTAAAAACATGGAAAAAAGTAATGAGCAACTTCAGAAGAAATGACCTAAAAATTAGCAAAAAATCAGCAAAAATGCAAAAAAAAGCTTAAAATTAGTAAAAAAAATAAATAATAATAATAAATAAAATAACAATCATATTAATATGTATCATATTTTAATATGATATTTTTAAAATATGTAATTGTGATCATTAGAAATACAGTTTCTCCCTAGCTTTTTTCTCTTTTTTTCCTGGAAATTTTTCCCTTTTGAATCCTGAGCAAATTAGCTTAATTTCTTTCAAAAACATAGAAAAGAAGACAATGAGCAATGAATTAAAAAAATACCCAAAAATGTGCGAGATATTGTCTAAAAAGTACAAGACAATAAACAGAAAAATTGTTTGGTTTTTTTTTAATGAAAAGAAAGTTAAAAAACAAACAAACAAGGAAATGACCTGGGGAAAGGGTAACCTAATTTTAGATACTTAATTATGGTAATTCTAAATATAGTTTTTTCCTAGGTTTTTTTTTTTTTTTTTTTTTTAAAACATATTAATTTCTTGCAATTTGTAGAAAGTTTTCCCATAGTTTGGAAAAAAA
>NW_024633199.1:0-968 GCF_008729295.1 Plectropomus leopardus
ACATATTTTTAAAAAGTGGTTCCTGTAAAACTAAATAACCCTGGTTTACATTAGGTTATGAAACCAAAACAAAACAAGCATTTCCCCAAACATCACATAAAACAGTGTGTGACCAGTCAAGTGATCTACATGTTAGTATCAAGCACAAAAAAACATCAAAAATAAAAAGATTTACTTACCTTTACAAATGGAGGGACTCACAGCCAGGATAAAGAGGGCTAGAAAGGTATACATGTCTTTGATCCCATTACCACAAAGGAAAAAAAACGACTTTTAAAATAGATTTAGAGCTGCGAGATCTTCAGATAAAATACAACAATACTCATCATGTTTACGGTGTTTGAATCTGCTGACTGTAGACTACACTGCACCACACTCTCTGTACTTTAGCCACCATGTAACAGGAACTGAAGCAAACACTGAAATAAACGGGAGGTATTACCCAACTGGAAACACAGCGAGCTGAGAGGAAGTGAAGTAACTTTCTGACACCCTCTCAGACTTTGATAGTTTCTGTCTTGTTTTAGACCCGCAGCGACCTGAGAGAAACGTGTTCAGACAAAAAAAAAAAAAACGTCTCTGCTCTAAATACACACTGCCATGATTCAGTTATGAGTCACATCAGACTGACAGAAAACAAAACATTAGTGCAGGGAGAATATCTGGCTGCAGAATTTCCCTACGGATTCACTGGGATAATGAAAAAAAAACAAAGTTAATGTCAGACTGAGATTAAAGGCACAGATTAGTGTGATTGTAAAGCTTTCAGTGATGCTGCTATGATATCTGATATCCCCCAAGAGCTTTTGTACAGTAGAAATGCACCACTTAGGTACTCCATTAAAGTAGGCTGCAGCAATTTCAGTGTTGGANACATATTTTTAAAAAGTGGTTCCTGTAAAACTAAATAACCCTGGTTTACATTAGGTTATGAAACCAAAACAAAACAAGCATTTCCCCAAACATCA
>NW_024633200.1:0-800 GCF_008729295.1 Plectropomus leopardus
GGATATTTGTTTTGATTTATGCATTATGTTGCAGATCCAGCGTTAATTTTAATGAGTTATGTTTTACATTATATTCATGAACACAGCGGCTGGCTTAGAATATATTTAAATCATCATTTTATAAACTTTTCCAGACAGAAATGGTGTTAAACCAGATTAAAACACGTTTTTTTCTGTCCTGCAGGCTTCAGATTCGTCTCAGAGGAAGCAGAGCACCTACGCCCCGCCCACCATGAAAGGTAAACAAAGCACACTTTTCTTTTTCGGTCTACAGTGATGTTACAAAGTGTGTTTGAAAATGTGTAACAAGTTCCCTGCAAGGCAAAGCAGAGGAGACACATCTTCCCGGAGGAGAGGATTATACTGAGGATGCTTCTCATCATTTTAAAATGTGAAAAATGGTGATGAGGCGAGAGCAGAGACGAGAATATTCGCAGCATAAAGTCAGAAACAACAAAGAAATCACTTCAAAAAATCAAANTGCAGATTTCAGTCTAATTCTAAAAGTTATGAAAACAAAGATAAAAGACGACAAAATAAGAAAAATCCTTCAGTACTGTCTCGGTTTCTCGCACATTTCTTGAGAGTTTCTGACATAAAAAGGTCACAGCAAACGGCGGCAGACAATCTGCCAGATAAATGACGGCTGGACTGAAAAGTCGATGTTGTTGCTGTAATGAGATCAGGAAGGACAGCGCGGTTTATTATCCATCTCCTGCAGGATATTTGTTTTGATTTATGCATTATGTTGCAGATCCAGCGTTAATTTTAATGAGTTATGTTTTACATTATATTCATGA
>NW_024633201.1:0-969 GCF_008729295.1 Plectropomus leopardus
ATGATTATTTTCTAAGTAATCCAGGACCTTTGTTGACCTCTATCTGTGCCCAGCAGGAACTGCAACAACACTGATTTCCTCATAGTTTTCTTCAGGTTTCTGCTGCAGTGACTTAAATTCAGAGTGACACGAAATTCAAGTGGAATTTCCAGTAAGGGGGAGTTTCTGTCGCCAAACCGGTGTTCATTACGACGAGCACATTCTCCCTTTCTGTGTCACGGAGGAAATGTTCTTCTAAAATTATTTCTGCGACTTTGGAGGAAAATTTTTTTTTGTTGGAGTTTGGTTTTACAGTAACTGCAGTCCCCTCTGCAGACTGACACCTGACTGCGTGTGCAGCCGAGCAGACGTGCACCTCTGTGCAGACGTCAGTGCAGTCAGCTGAGGAGGAGGAGTTAGGCAGGCCGAGGATTTTTATCTGTACATTTTTGCTTGTGTGTTTGTTTGCGGTTGTGTTGGTCTGCGTGTGTTTACGCATGGGAAGCATTTCTCTCACATCAGAGCTTTGATCTATCGCCTCCTACGGTCATTTCCCACGGGCCACGTAGTGTTCATATGAGAGCGCACAATAAGCTGCACTGTTGCTTCTCTTTCAGTCACATGCAGCTAAAAGCCTGACTGTGACAACTGCCCTCACAAACTTATGAATATAATCCATTCTACAAAAAAAGTCATGCATCATCATTATTATTATTATTAACCAGACAGGTGTTTCATTAAAAAATTTCACTCTCCATGGAGTTTTTTTTTTCTTGCATAATGTGTGTTTATAACTGTGAGGAGCTAAATTTACAAGACAGAGNATGATTATTTTCTAAGTAATCCAGGACCTTTGTTGACCTCTATCTGTGCCCAGCAGGAACTGCAACAACACTGATTTCCTCATAGTTTTCTTCAGGTTTCTGCTGCAGTGACTTAAATTCAGAGTGACACGAAATTCAAGTGGAATTTCCAGTAAGGGGGAGTTTC
>NW_024633202.1:0-196 GCF_008729295.1 Plectropomus leopardus
CTCACCTGTACGTCCCGAGGCCGTGCATCTTGCCATCCTTCCAGTAACCCTGATAGTGGTCGTTCTTGTTTAGCGTCTTATTGGGAGCCACAAATTCACCATAGCTGTACAAACACATAAAAACATGAGAAGGATGAAGACATGGAAAGTCAAAACATGTTTCTGTCTCATTTTTGGTTATTCAGGCTCATTTGCA
>NW_024633202.1:296-902 GCF_008729295.1 Plectropomus leopardus
ATAAAGAATTAAAATAAAAATAAAATAAAAAATTAAAATTAAAATTAAAACAAAAATCAAAATCTCTAACATGAAGCTGAAATGTAGAGCATACTTTGTGATATCATCGAAGACTCCATAGCCGGTCTTCTTGTCCTGCAGCCATTGTCCAATGAAGACACTGGGGGAGGAGGTGTTGAGCTTGCCACTGCGCAGCATGCCGTGGCCGTGTCGCATGCTGTCCTGGAAAGATCCGTCGTAAACCTCACCGCTGGCATACCTGCAGACAGATGGGAGGATGTTTATACTTTTCCACAGATAAACAAGAGCTACTAAAACTGAGTACAGCAAATGTTTTGTTGTTTGTTGATGCTGCCAAATGTCCAAATCTTTGTCCTGTCTCACAACATGAACAATAAAGTTTGTATTCGCTCACCTGTACGTCCCGAGGCCGTGCATCTTGCCATCCTTCCAGTAACCCTGATAGTGGTCGTTCTTGTTTAGCGTCTTATTGGGAGCCACAAATTCACCATAGCTGTACAAACACATAAAAACATGAGAAGGATGAAGACATGGAAAGTCAAAACATGTTTCTGTCTCATTTTTGGTTATTCAGGCTCATTTGCA
>NW_024633203.1:0-867 GCF_008729295.1 Plectropomus leopardus
AGTCGCATAAATTATTTGGTAAAAATTTGTGCGATTGCGCCGTGATGACATCGTTTCCTGCCATTCGTAGTTTCCACCGGAGGTCAAACGACCGAAGACGGTCCAAACCTTCCTTGGATGTCTGAGCGCTTCTGCAACAAAGACACATGATTTTATTATTATTTTCATTTTTATTACATTAGTATTCTCTTTTTTTGGATTGTTGTAAAACAATTCAAGCTGAATTGATCACATTTTTAAACGCTGAATAAATGATATAATTTATTTTGCTTATTAAAAGAAGTTAATGGCAGAAATGTCCTCACAGGGGGACATTATGAGCTCCGGGGACACCGTCTGGACGCCGCTCACTGTGGACGAGTCGACCGTCTCCTCAGGAGCCACAGATGCATCGACTCTCCTGAACCTGGAGACAGGTGAGCGCGTCGGCCTCGTCAGTAACTTTATCCACAGTTTTTGGGTCACGCAAACAGTGTGGTAATTAAAAAAATATAAAACATTGTCAGTTATTTTTTATTTAAAGATAAAATGTTAAATGTCGGCGCCGGGCCGAGGCCGTCATTATAAAGGCCAAATCTCATGAACTCTGTGACAGAAAATAATAATAATAATAAACTTAATTTGTATAAAAAATATTTACAATAATTGCAGCCCAGCNNNAGTCGCATAAATTATTTGGTAAAAATTTGTGCGATTGCGCCGTGATGACATCGTTTCCTGCCATTCGTAGTTTCCACCGGAGGTCAAACGACCGAAGACGGTCCAAACCTTCCTTGGATGTCTGAGCGCTTCTGCAACAAAGACACATGATTTTATTATTATTTTCATTTTTATTACATTAGTATTCTCTTTTTTTGGATTGTTGTA
>NW_024633204.1:0-485 GCF_008729295.1 Plectropomus leopardus
TACTCCGATAACTCCCTGCTGCTCAGCAGCCGCGCGGCTGCAGACGGCTGCTCAGGGTCTGAGCCCAGTCCGAGTGTTTCCGACCAGTCCCGAGGAATGACGAACGCCGCCAGCGCCACACACGCCGCCAAAACATAGCCGAGCATGCTGGTCCTTCAAAAGTTTCACCGTTTCATCCATTTATTACATCATTTCCCCGATAAATGCAAAAACCGACAACACAACACAGCAAAACTCACGACGCTGAAGTTCGCTTTTCATTCGTCGCTTCCGATTCCGCAGTTAAGGGGAGAGTTAAGGGGATAGTTAAGGGAATTTGCAACACTTAAGCGACGGATTTTTGGCTTTTTGCACCTCCTGCTGTGGTGAAAGCATGAAAGACGTTTTAAGTAAATCCTTAACGCTGTCTGAAAAACACTTTAAAATATATTAACCCTTTATTCTACTTGTAAAAATGCAATAAGGGACATTTTGCTACATTTTTT
>NW_024633204.1:510-983 GCF_008729295.1 Plectropomus leopardus
TTTTGAGCTCAGATGTTAAAATCAGCACACTCAGGGCTCTCTGGGAGACGCGGGAATCACCTGCCATGCCGTGATAAGCTCCTCCGGGTCCGTAGTGTTTGCGTCCCTCGTGCACATCGAACACCTGTCCCAGGATGGCCAGGTAGAGGCCCGGGCTGCCCTCCGCTCCGTCATACTCCGATAACTCCCTGCTGCTCAGCAGCCGCGCGGCTGCAGACGGCTGCTCAGGGTCTGAGCCCAGTCCGAGTGTTTCCGACCAGTCCCGAGGAATGACGAACGCCGCCAGCGCCACACACGCCGCCAAAACATAGCCGAGCATGCTGGTCCTTCAAAAGTTTCACCGTTTCATCCATTTATTACATCATTTCCCCGATAAATGCAAAAACCGACAACACAACACAGCAAAACTCACGACGCTGAAGTTCGCTTTTCATTCGTCGCTTCCGATTCCGCAGTTAAGGGGAGAGTTAAGG
>NW_024633205.1:0-961 GCF_008729295.1 Plectropomus leopardus
GGTTTATAAATGACCATAATACGGTTTAATTTACTTCTATCCATCACCGAGTAAAAGCAGCCGTCGCTCTCTCAAACTGCGGATATTTAATTTTGGGAAAAGCATTAAAAAAAAGCAACATTAACATCCTGTTCCTGTGGGCCGCTGTGCTCTGTGGGAGTTTTGTGTGCAGATAATAATCTCTCATTATGTTGCTACAGTCAATTAACATCCATTACTGTCAGACTGCATCTCTGAGTAAATGTTGACACTCGCTAATTCCCAGCAAAACGCTGCTCGCCACATTTAACCTGGAAAAACACTGCGGAGAGCGGAGACGGCTTTTTTTAGGAGAGTTTAAAATACACGGACACCACGACCGGCTCTGTCTCAGCGTTATTTTACACGAACAAATAACACGTTCAAACTCTTAAAAATCNTTTTCTGTCTTTTTTTCTGCTCGTTGCCTTTTTAGCCGTATTTTAAATATAAATCAGTTTGCTCATGTTTTTATACGTGTAAATGCTTGTGAAAAGCATCTGAATGTAACACCAGATACTGATGTTGATCCAGGTTTCAAAGGGTTAATGTCCATGTTTTTGCATTTTAAATACCAGTTCCTTTAGTTTTACTCGAGCCAGCAAAGGGACTTTTTTTATAAAAATAATTAGTCAAATTAACATTTTCCTTTTTCACACGACTATCAGGTAAAAAAGTGTCACAGTAACCATTAAACACAGTGTTCCCAGTGGTGAAAACTGTACTTGAACTGGTCTGAATAGTTTCCAGATAAAGTGGAGGATCCCGCAGGATCCAGCCTGTTGAATTTTTCCCATTTACTCGACCGTGAACCTGTGTCACATTTAGTGGTTTATAAATGACCATAATACGGTTTAATTTACTTCTATCCATCACCGAGTAAAAGCAGCCGTCGCTCTCTCAAACTGCGGATATTTAATTTTGGGAAAAGCATTAAAAAAAA
>NW_024633206.1:0-316 GCF_008729295.1 Plectropomus leopardus
AAAAAAATCACCAAAAAGGCAATAGTATAGTATGTCGAAAAAAGTCAAATTTTGACCCCTACTAAAAACTAATGAAAAAGACATAGAATAGCTTGTATATATGTGTTATAGTATACAAAGTGGGAACAAAGGCCAAAAAAAGCCAAAAATCCCATAATTTAGAACATCAGAAAAATGACCAAAAAGGCAATAGTATAGTATGTCGAAAAAAGTCAAAATTTGACTTTTTTCGACATACTATACTATTGCCTTTTTGGTCATTTTTCTGATGTTCTAAATTATGGGATTTTTGGCTTTTTTTGGCCTTTGTTCCCAC
>NW_024633206.1:411-624 GCF_008729295.1 Plectropomus leopardus
AGTATGTCGAAAAAAGTCAAATTTTGACCCCTACTAAAAACTAATGAAAACGACATAGAATAGTTTGTATATATGCGTTATAGTATACAAAGTGGGAATAAAGGCCGAATGATACTTCATAGTATACAAAGCGGGGAAAAAAGGCTAAAAACATCATACTTTTACGTGTCGAAAAATTCGCCAAATAGGCCATAGTATAGCATGTCGAAACAT
>NW_024633207.1:0-983 GCF_008729295.1 Plectropomus leopardus
TTTTTGCCATACTATAGCATGCGATTCTTGGCCATTTTCTCAACATGTTAAATTCTGATGTTTTTGGCCATTTTTGCTCTTCCTTTTCACTTTGTATACTATGAAGCGTCTCTACGAGATATAATATGTTGTTTTTAGCCATTTTTGGGAACTGCCAAAATTTGACATTTTTGCCATACTATAGCATGCGATTTTTGGCCATTTTTTCAACATGCTAAATTCTGATGTTTTTGGCCATTTTTGCTCTTCCTTTTCACTTTGTATACTATGACGCATCTCTACGAGCTATAATATGTTGTTTTTAGCCATTTTTGGGACATGTCAAAATTTGACATTTTTGCCATAATATAGCATGCGATTTTTGGCCATTTTTTCAACATGCTAAATTCTGATGTTTTTGGCCATTTTTGCTCTTTGTTTTCACTTTGTATACTATGACGCGTCTCTACGAGATATAATATGTTGTTTTTAGCCATTTTTGGGAACTGCCAAAATTTGACATTTTTGCCATACTATAGCATGCGATTTTTGGCCATTTCTTCAACATGCTAAATTCTGATGTTTTTGGCCATTTTTGCTCCTTGTTTTCACTTTGTATACTATGACGCGTCTGCACAAGCTGTAATATGTTGTTTTTAGCCATTTTTGGGACATGTCAAAATTTGACATTTTTGCCTTACTATAGCATGCAATTCTTGGCCATTTTTTCAACATGCTAAATTCTGACGTTTTTGGCCATTTTTGCTCTTCCTTTTCACTTTGTATACTATGACACGTCTCTGCAAGCTATAATATGTTGTTTTTAGCCATTTTTGGTCCATGTCAAAATTTGACATTTTTGCCATACTATAGCATGCGATCTTTGGACATTTTTTCAACATGCTAAATTCTGATGTTTTGGGCCATTTTTGCTCTTCCTTTTCACTTTGTATACTGTGACGCGTTTCTACGAGCTATAATATGTTGTTTTTAGCCATTTTTGG
>NW_024633208.1:0-904 GCF_008729295.1 Plectropomus leopardus
TTTTTCTTCTTCTCTCTGTGTCGTCACTTCCTGTGGTCGTCCCGCCGCTCTCTGCAGGTGTGGACAGGTGTGGACAGGTGTGATCGCTGACGTCTCTGTGTGTCTTGTAGATGATTTCGGGGGTCCCTCTCAGCAGCAGGCTCCGTTCAGTGTGGGGGCGTCCATGCAGTCTCTGCCCCCCCGCCCGCTGGCCCTGCCCCCCTCGCTCAGCACCATCCAGCACAGCCTGAGCCTCAACGGTAACACACACACACACACACACACACACACACACACACACACACACACACACACACACACAGTGTTAGATCCTGCTGTCTGGACATTAACATAAAGAATATTTGAGATAAGTCTTTTATTTTGGAGATAAGTCTTTTATTTTGGAGAGAAGCCTTTTATTAGTTGTTTTCATTACTGTCATTATAGTTATTGTCATTATTATTATTATTATTATTATTATCCCAGTTTTATTGACCTGATGTTTTGTGTGTGTGCGTGTGTGTGTGTGTGTTGATCAGACACCTTCCTGAGAGGTTTACCGCGGCCCGTCCCCCTGCGTCCCGACAGTCATCACCCCCCTCCCCGCCTCGCCCCCCGCTGCCCCCTCAGTCGACCCGATGCCGGCAGCTTCGCCACCAGCCTCAGAGAGCTGGAGAAGGTGAGACCAGAGCCACACACACACACGCGCACACACACACACATACACTCACACACATACACACACTCACCATTGAGTCACAGGTGTGGTAATGAGGGGGCAGAGCTAACCTGTGTCTATGTCTGTCTGTGTGTGTGTGTGTGTGTGTGTGTGTGTGTGTGCGTGCGTGCGTGCGTGCGTGCGTGCGTGCGTGCGTGCGTGCGTGTGTGTGTTTGCAGTGCGGCTGGTACTGGGGACCGATGAACT
>NW_024633209.1:0-2067 GCF_008729295.1 Plectropomus leopardus
GGTTGCAGGTTGCTGATAGCTTAGTTGCTGTTAGGGGTTTGTGTGTGCGTGTGTGCGCATGTGTGTTTGTGTGTCTGTGTGCGAAGGTTGGGTTTTATGAAGATTATTGGAGAGGCTGATCTTTCCACATATAGATGCTAGATAAAAAATAAAATTAGACACAAGATGCTCACTAACGATGAAACTTTTCAGACTGGGTGCTGGATCCTCAATGTAAGTAACAATGAAGTAAAGCCCAGGACAGCGCTCTAATTTGAACTGGCAAAGTTATAGACAAAGTATACAGAAGGGGTTAATTTAAGTTTTGGCTCCCCCTGCTGGGATGTACTGGTGCTGGTTGAGGTTACTTAGAATTAACCCCGCCTGTGTACCGTGTTTCTGACATTGCCAATATACACGCTGAAGATAGGTGTCTTGCCCGAAACATCTGTGTAGCAAAATGAAAAATTCAAACCAGAGTGCTCTACTGATGTTTACAACATATAGATGCTTCTCATAAACATACTGATTCATAACATGTAAACCTGTTCATGTGTCATTTCTATTTCTCATCACAAAAGTCAGAAAGAATCAAATTTAACTATTTACCTGACTTGTTCAAAGAAGTTTCTTGAAATAAATTCACGAGACATTTAAAAAATCAAATGTAAGTGAATATTGTGTTGTAGAAAATCAGGTTTTGAATTTTAAATGACTAAAAATGTTTGCAATTTATTTGAAATAGTCATGAGCACATCTTTATGTGTGTAACCCAAATTTTTTTTTTATTAAGAAAAATTGGAAGATGCTAGGTTGATCCTGATTGGCCTAAAACCAAAGTGACATTACAGCTCATCTTTAGATGTTGAGTTGGTCGGTACCTCTGCTGACTCGTCGGCCTCCTGTGGGAGAGAAAAATTAAATGGAAAACTGGTGAATGGAGTATACCAAGAGTTACGGGAAAAATACTAGGTGTAGCAATGAAAATACAAACCTCTTCATCAGCCTCCTCATCTTCCTCATCATCATTTTCCTCTTTAGGCAACACTCCTCCATTATCCAGGAACTTAGAAAAAGTCTCCAGATCCCTGTTTCCAATGTAGTCGACCACCTGGGAGGAAGAGACACAGACAAAGAGACGATATGATGGACATCAGGAAGAGAAGAAATGAAAAGGTCTTCACAAAACATGTTTGGTAGTTAGTATGCTCACCTCTTTGCCACCAGCTGGGAAGTATTTAAGCGTTGGGAATCCTTGAACGGTGACAGAATCGACCTCGTTGGCCGTGGAGTCCATCTTGGCTATGATGATGTCATCTTTGTCAGCGTACTTTTCGGCCAGCTGTTCCCAGATAGGAGCCAGCTCCTTACAGTGTCCACACCATGGAGCATCTATACACACACACACACACACACCACACACACACACACACACACACACACACACACACACACACACACACACACACACACACACACACACACACACACACACTGCAGCATGAGCTCACTGGTTGTGACTTGATGTTGCAAAACTCTAGTTTGAGTTTTTTAGTGCAGACTGGAGCAGGCAGACAAACAGACTTACAGAACTCCACAAAGACGTTTTTTGTTGGGTCCAGAGCAACGGACTCAAAGTTCTTCCCCACCAGGACTTTGACTGGTCCTTTATTCCAATCCTCTGGGATCTCCTCAGACCGATAGTAGGGCTGGAACACAAAACTAGTATTAGTTATTGGGTTTAATGCTGCTGCATGACTGAAACGTGTGTGTGTGTGTGTGTGTGTGTGTGTGTGTGTGTGTGTGTGTGTGTGTGTGTGTGTGCGTGTGTGTGTGTTTGTTACCTTGGCAGTGCCGTCCACTACCTCCTGGCACAACTGTCTGAGTGAATCTGTGGTGAGATCTCCTGCAGCGATGGTGAACTTCTTTTCTGTGTCCATGTCGATGATGCGTGCGGTGGGGGCGTCGTTCTCGGAAACGCCGAAGTATTTCAGCACATGAGACAGAGCTGCTGTCACGTCGATCACAACAAACAGCATCTACACACACACACACACACACACACACACACACACACACACACACACA
>NW_024633210.1:0-771 GCF_008729295.1 Plectropomus leopardus
TACAGAATGGTAATTAATCATCACAAAGTGAGGACATGATTAAGGTGTACACACATACACACACACACACACACACACACACACACCTACACACAGTAAATATACCCTATATCATTTTGGAACAAGCCACAGAGTAAAGCACACTCATCATAAATAAACACCATCTCTGTGGATGTTTGATGAGCAGACTGGGATCTACAAACAGATGGTGCACCAGTGTTTTTGTTAAGTGGATGTTCGTGTGTGTGTTTGTGTGTGTGTGTGTCTGTGTGTGTGTGTCTGCGTGTGTTTGTGTGTGTGTGTGTGTGTGCGTGCGTGCATGTGTGCAGAGGAAATGAAGAAACAAAGAAAGAAGTTGAGCAACGTCTGAATGTGAGCATTTAAATTTGTGTGCTTGTCCTCATTTTGTGTTTATCTCTGTACTGTATCTACATTTGGGCACACACAGACACACACACACACACACACACACACACACACACACACACACACACACACACACACACACACCTTTAGCTCTGTTGTGACAAAAGGCCCCCTCTTGTGGCTCGTTCAAACACAGAAAAACAGCCTTTGTACTTTGTGCCACTCTGAGAATTAACTCAACTCAGAATGCCGACAGTTTTCAGAGACACTCTCCTCTCTCAGAGGAGTTCGGTTCAAAATATTAAAAAGGGCAAATGAAATTAGGTATCACCTTGCAGTTGTGCTCCATTGTAACAGCGTAACACTAATATAACCTCATTGTTGACCGCATATTGCCTTCATATT
>NW_024633211.1:0-687 GCF_008729295.1 Plectropomus leopardus
CAGTGACAAGGCACTGCTGGTGCTAATTGTTTTAATGTGGCGAGCTAAAAATACAAACTTGCTATTCTTTCTGTGTGTGTGTGTGTGTGTGTGCTTTCCTGTACATTCTACATAGTGAGGACCATAAAAAGTATTTTCGCAGCAAAGTGGGGACATCTTTGGAAAGGACATTTTGACTGGTCCTCACTTCTTCAAATGATTGTTTGAGGGTTAACATTTTTTTTTTTGGGTTCAGGTTGCAATTTGGGTTGAGGTTAGGCATTTAGTAATGATGGTTAAGGTAAGGGTAAGGGGCTAGGGGATGCATTATTTCAATCAGGGTCCTCACAAAGATTTAAGTACAAGGATATAACAGTGTGTGTGTGTGTGTGTGTGTGTGTGTGTGTGTGTGATTTTTCAGTGCTGGTTAAGGGAAAGTAGCAGGTTGAAATGCCTTCTTATTTTACTGCAGTAAAGAATGTTTGCATCTTAACTCACAAGATGCTCTGGCTTCACCCTCCAAAACTTTACTCCTTACACTCTCTCCTAACAGCGTCTTCTTATCTACAGAGAGTGGAGGTGCAGCAGCGTTCCCTGGTGTGTCGCAGATTTAAAAAAAAAAAAAAAAACAGGGACAGCCAGAAAAACCAAACCACTATCTCCTCTGATGCTGAGAAAAGTTCCACTACATATACTGCGCCCATCATG
>NW_024633212.1:0-885 GCF_008729295.1 Plectropomus leopardus
ATAGTTCACTGACAGTGTCATGTGACCATGGTGTGTTGGAGTGTAATTAACATTTGATTTATTATTATTTATTAAACTTTCCATCATTATATAAAAATGAAAAGCTCCAGCTGAAACAAACTTCAGTAAATTGAAGCACATTGTGCTGATAATAGTCCAACCTCTCCTGACTGCAGGACTCTGACTTCAGCTTCTGTCAAACTTCTGTGCTGTTAACCATTTTACTCAGGAATTAAAAACTTTTGAGTCGGCCTACTTCTCCTATAGCTGCCAACAGCCTGCCGACATTCACAGTTAGAGAAAGGCTGAAAATAAGCTCATGTGCTTGTGGCCCCGGGCCCCCAAAACATTACATCTGCCCCTGGTAATAATAATGAGAGCTCAGCGCGAGGGCCGGATGAGACACGGAGCGATGCGTCCTGGTGTTTCTAAATAATTCATCCAAAGTCTGATTAAAGCTGAAACTAACACAAAGTCGTCTGTAGAGTCTAAAGAAGTCACTTTCACCTCTGCAGATGTGTCTGTTTCAGACACTTTGGTGCTGTGAGGAGAAGCTGCGCTCTGTTTGTCTGTCTCACTGCGCTGCTGTCGGACCATCAGCTGTTTGATCAGGAAACGCCGGTCGATGGTCAAAAACTCAGCTGTATTATAGAGTCAAAGTCGTCCTGAGAGTGTGAGACAGAGTCCGACAGAGCGTGTGACTCACGGCAGATGTGTTAGAGTGGGCAGCCCCAGTGGGGAAAGGGTTAAAAGAATTTTTTTTAGACGAAATAACCGACATGGGAAAGATTACGTCGGTCAAAGGTTCTGAATGTTGGTTTCAATTGATTTGCAAGTAATTGCCCAGCTGTAGTGTGGACTGTGTGTGTGTGTGTGTGTGTGTGT
>NW_024633213.1:0-717 GCF_008729295.1 Plectropomus leopardus
AGTCTAAAAAGTCAATATTTTGAGTGTTTTAGGCCAAAGTTTAGTATGGAGAAAAACGCCATACTATAGCTCAGGGAAAATTGGTCAAAAAAGTGATCTCTCCAAATACTGAAAAAAGTCACTGAACAGCATGTTGAGGCTGTTTATAGCATAGCCTATTGGGAAAATGGTCTAAAAAGTCAATATTTTGAGTGTTTTAAACCAAAGTTTAGTACGGGGAAAAATGCCATACTGTAGCTCAGGGAAAAATGGTCAAAAAAGTGATTTTTCGAAATGCTGAAAAAAGTCATAGAACAGCACATTGGGGCTGTTTATAGTGTATTCTGTTGAAAAAATGGCCTAAAAAGTCAATATTTTGAACGTTTTAGGCCAAAGTTTAGTATGGAGAAAAACGCCATACTATAGCTCAGGGAAAAATGGTCAAAAAAGTCATTCTTCGAAAGGCTGAAAAAAGTCATAGAACAGCATGTTCGGGATGTTTATAGTTTAATCTGTTGAAAAAATGGTCTAAAAAGTCAATATTTTGAGTGTTTAAAACCAACGTTTAGTTCGGAGAAAAATGCCATACTATAGCTCAGGGAAAAATTCTCAAAAAAGTGATCTTTCGAAATGCTGAAAAAAGTCATAGAACAGCATATTGGGGCTGTTTCTAGTGTAATCTGTTGAAAACATGGTCTAAAAAGTCAATATTTTGAGCCTTTCAGGCCAAAGTTTAGT
>NW_024633215.1:0-549 GCF_008729295.1 Plectropomus leopardus
AACCCCAGGAGATGAGTGCAGTACTTTGCAACCCACTAATACTCCACCGCCAGTCACTGAACTACCCGATGATACTCCACTGCCAGTCACTGAACTACCCGATGATACTCCACTGCCAGTCACTGAACTACCCGATGATACTCCACTGCCAGTCACTGAACTACCCGATGGCGGTAAAACAACTGTTATTGCATTGCAGAACTCTTCAAAGTTGAGCGGATCATCTGGAAGTTTTGAATCCACAATTCCTCTGTGAAATCGTGGACTACATCTCCCAGAAACCCCTCATACGTGTCCACTCCCACGTATAAGGGGCTCGCCTTTCCATCACGGCTCCATAACACGCCTACGTGGCCTCGGATTGTAAATAATGACGGCTAGTGCGGTGGCTCCAAAAGAAATAAAGCTGCTGATGTTTTGAACATCCATCGCCATGGTTACTGGGATGTTATCAGAGGAGGAGTCACGTGACATCAGTCAGTGAAAACACAGTCAGCTCCATGTTGAGTTTGATCACATTTACTAAATTTCAATGAAGTTTTATGTAAA
>NW_024633216.1:0-700 GCF_008729295.1 Plectropomus leopardus
AATTTGGTGTAAAACGCTCAAAATATTGACTTTTTGGACCGTTTTTTCAGCTAGATATACTATAAGCTGCCTCAACATGCCGTAGTATAACTTATTTTAACATTTTGAGAGATGACTTTTTTGACAATTTTTCCTGAGCTATAGTATGGCGTTTTTTGCCATTTTCTATTTTGGTGTAAAACGCTCAAAATATTGACTTTTTGGACCGTTTTTCCAGCTAGATATACTATAAACTGCCTCAACATGCTGTACTATGACTTATTGTAACATTTGGAGAGATGACTTTTTTGACAATTTTTCCTGAGCTATAGTATGGCGTTTTTTTGCCATATTGTAATTTGGTGTAAAACGCTCAAAATATTGACTTTTTGGACCGTTTTTCCAGCTAGATGTACTATAAACTGCCTCAACATGCTGTACTATGACTTATTTTAAACATTTGGAGAGATGACCTTCCTGACAATTTTTCCTGAGCTATAGTATGGCTTTTTTTGCCATATTGTAATTTGGTGTAAAACGCTCAAAATATTGACTTTTTGGACCGTTTTTTCAGCTAGATATACTATAAACTGCCTCAACATGCTTTTTTATCACTTATTTTATCATTTGGAGAGATGACTTTTTTTGACAATTTTTCCTGAGCTATAGTGCTTTTTTTTGCCATATTGTAAATTGGCGTAAAACGCTAAAAATATTGACT
>NW_024633217.1:0-682 GCF_008729295.1 Plectropomus leopardus
AAATTTGACATGTCCCCAAAACAGCTGAAAACAACTTACTATAGCCTAAAGAAGCACATTATAGTACACAGTGTTGAAAATACACCAAAAAAAGGCCACAAAACCCATAAAATAGCATGTGGAAAAAATCACCAAAAAGAGCAAGGCTATAGTATGGTGGAAAAAGTCAAAATTTGACATGTCCCCAAAACAGCTGAGAACAACTTACTATAGCATAAAGAAGCATCCCATAGTATACAGTGTTGAAAAAACATCCAAAAATGGCCCCAAAAGCCATAAAATAGCATGTTGAAAAAATCACCAAAAAAGCAAGGCTATAGTATGGCGAAAAAAGTCAAAATTTGACATGTCCCCAAAACAGCTGAAAACAACTTACTATAGCATAAAGAAGCATATTATAGTATACGGTTTTGAAAAAACATCCAAAAATGGCCCCTAATCCCATAAAATAGCATGTTGAAAAAATGACCAAAAAGAGCAAGGCTATAGTATGGTGAAAAAAGTCAAAATTTGACATGTCCCCCAAAACAGCTAAAAACAACTTACAATAGCATAAAGAAGCATGTCATAGTATACAGTGTTGAAAAAACATCCAAAAAAAGGCCCCCAAACCCATAAAATAGCATGTTGAAAAAATGACAAAAAGAGCAAGGCTATAGTATGGCGAAAAAAGTCAAAATTT
>NW_024633218.1:0-876 GCF_008729295.1 Plectropomus leopardus
CCTGGTCTCTGTGGTTTCCTGGTCTCTGTGGTCTCCTGGTCTCTGTGAGTCTCTGGTCTATGTGGTCCCCTGGTCTCTGTGGTCCCCTGGTCTGTGTGAGTCCCCTGGTCTCTGTGGTCAACTGGTCTCTGTGGTCCCCTGGTCTGTGTGAGTCCCTGGTCTCTGTGGTCCCCTGGTCTCTGTGGTCCCTGGTCTGTGTGAGTCCCTGGTCTGTGTGAGTCCCTGGTCTCTGCGGTCCCTGGTCTGTGTGAGTTCCTGGTCTGTGTGAGTTCCTGGTCTGTGTGAGTGCCTGGTCTCTGTGGTCCCTGGTCTGTGTGAGTCCCTGGTCTGTGTGAGTCCCTGGTCTGTGTGAGTCCCTGGTCTGTGTGAGTCCCTGGTCTATGTGAGTCCCTGGTCTGTGTGAGTCCCTGGTCTCTGTGGTCCCCTGGTCTCTCAACTGATTTTAAAACGCAAAGAAACTTTTTCTGTTTTTAGTTCTTGTCTCAACGAGACCTCAGAGGACTAGAAGACGAGGTGTTTGAGTTTTTGGATTTGGGGAGGACAGCAGTCAGTGTGGACGTGCAGAGATGACGGTCTGTGTGTGGACCTGCACAGATGACGGTCTATATGTGGACCTGCAGAGATAACTATCTGTGTGTGGACCCGCAGAGAGGACGGTCTGTGTGTGGACCCGCAGAGAGGACAGTCTGTGTGTGTGAACTAGCTGTCCCGATGACGGTTGGTGGTTCCTGGTCTCTGTGGTCTTCTGGTCTCTGTGAGTCCCTGGTCAATGCGAGTCTCTGGTGTCTGTGGTCTCCTGGTCTCTGTGGTTTCCTGGTCTTTGTGAGTTCCTGGTCTCTGTGGTTTCCTGGTCTCTGTGGTCTCCTGGTCTCTGTG
>NW_024633219.1:0-167 GCF_008729295.1 Plectropomus leopardus
GTTTGTTCTGACAGATGTTCGTTCTGACAGATGTTCTGACAGATGTTTGTTCTGACAGATGTTCTGACAGATGTTCGTTCTGACAGATGTTTGTTCTGACAGATGTTTGTTCTGACAGATGTTTGTTCTGACAGATGTTCGTTCTGACAGATGTTCTGACAGATGTT
>NW_024633219.1:225-790 GCF_008729295.1 Plectropomus leopardus
TTCTGACAGATGTTCTGACAGATGTTTGTTCTGACAGATGTTTGTTCTGACAGATGTTCGTTCTGACAGATGTTTGTTCTGACAGATGTTCTGACAGATGTTCGTTCTGACAGATGTTCGTTCTGACAGATGTTCTGACAGATGTTCGTTCTGACAGATGTTCTGACAGATGTTCGTTCTGACAGATGTTCTGACAGATGTTTGTTCTGACAGATGTTTGTTCTGACAGATGTTCGTTCTGACAGATGTTCGTTCTGACAGATGTTCGTTCTGACAGATGTACTCAGTTCATTCTTGAGTTCATGTGGATGTTTAAAGTTGAAGATATTTTCTTAGGATGTTTTTCAGATATCGCGTTCATGAGAATGAGATGAACTGATGAACTGCCAGAAAACCTGAAACACGCCGCCTACGTCCTCGGAAAGTGATTAACCTGACGGTGTGAGACAGGATATTAACCCTTATGAGCCCACTTTAATCGTACACAAACTCATACCCCTCGGCACATCAAATGCACATTTCAAAATCAAGCTTTAAAACTTATTAGACATCTCTATTATTTTCT
>NW_024633220.1:0-1704 GCF_008729295.1 Plectropomus leopardus
TGTTGAAAAAATTGTCGAATCCGCCATAGTATAGTATGTCGAAAAATGTCAGATTTTGATATGTCGTAAAAATGGCTTAAAACGATATATCAAAGCTTGTAGACACGTGTCATAGTATACAAAGTGGAAACAAAGACTAAAAAAGGCCAAAAACATCATGATTTAGCGTGTTGAAAAAATTGGCCGAAAGCGCCATAGTATAGTATGTCGAAAAATATCAAATTTTGACAAGTCATGAAAATGGCCAAAAATGACATACTCTAGCTTGTAGAGAAGCGTGACAGTGTACAAAGTGGAAACAAAGAGTAAAAAAAGCCAAAAACATCATAATTTAACATGTTGAAAAAATGGCCGAAAGCGCCATAGTATAGTATGTTGAAAAATATCAAATTTTGACATGTTAGAAAAATGGCTTAAAACGACATATCAAAGCTTGTAGACACGTATCATAGCATACAAAGTGGAAACAAAGAGTAAAAAAGGCAAAAAAACATCATAATTTAGCGTGTTGAAGAAATTGTTCGAAAGCGCCATAGTATAGTATGTCGAAAAATGTCAAATTTTGACATGTCATGAAAATGGCCAAAAACAACATATTATAGCTTGTAGAGAAGCGTGATAGTATACAAAGTGGAAACAAAGAGTAAAAAAGGCCAAAAACATCATAATTTAACTTGTTGAAAAAATTGTCGAATCCGCCATAGTATAGTATGTCGAAAAATGTCAGATTTTGATATGTCGTAAAAATGGCTTAAAACGATATATCAAAGCTTGTAGACACGTGTCATAGTATACAAAGTGGAAACAAAGACTAAAAAAGGCCAAAAACATCAGAATTTAGCATGTTGAAAAAATGGCCGAAAGCGCCATAGTATAGTATGTTGAAAAATATCAAATTTTGACATGTTAGAAAAATGGCTTAAAACGACATATCAAAGCTTGTAGACACGTATCATAGCATACAAAGTGGAAACAAAGAGTAAAAAAGGCAAAAAAACATGATAATTTAACATATTGAAAAAATTGTCGAAAATGCCATAGTATAGTATGTCGAAAAATATCACATTTTGACATGTCATGAAAATGGCTAAAAATGTCATATTATAGCCTGGAGAGATGCGTCATAGTATACAAAGTGGAAACAAAGAGTAAGAAAGGCCAAAAAAATCAAAATTTAACATGTTGAAAAAATTGTTGAAACCGCCATAGTATAGTATGTTGAAAAATATCAACTTTTGATGTCATGAAAATGGCCAAAAACAACATATTATAGCTTGTAGAGACGTGTGATAGTATAGAAAGTGGAAACAAAGAGTAAAAAAGGCCAAAAACATCATAATTTAACGTGTTGAAAAAATTGGCGAAAACGTCATAGTATAGTATGTCAAAAAATACCAAATTTTGACATGTCATGAAAATGGCCAAAAACTACATATTATAGCTTGTAAAGTCACGTCATAGTATACAAAGTGGAAACAAAGACTAAAAAAGGCCAAAAACATCAGAATTTAACATGTTGAAAAAATAGCCGAAAGTGCCATAGTATAGTATGTCGAAAAATATCAAATTTTGACATGTTATAAAAATGGCTTAAAATGACTTATTAGAGCTTGTAGAGACGTGTGATGGTATAGAAAGTGGAAACAAAGAGTAAAAAAGGCTAAAAACATCATAATTTAACGTGTTGAAAAAATTGGCGAAAAC
>NW_024633221.1:0-67 GCF_008729295.1 Plectropomus leopardus
CTGTAACATCTCTGACCTCTGTAACATCTATAACCTCTGTAACATCTCTGACCTCTGTAACATCTAT
>NW_024633221.1:154-607 GCF_008729295.1 Plectropomus leopardus
ACCTCTGTAACATCTATAACCTCTTTAACATCTATAACCTCTATAACATCTCTAACCTCTATAACATCTCTAACCTCCGTAACATCTCTGACCTCTGTAACATCTCTAACCTCTGTAACATCTCTGACCTCTGTAACATCTATAGCCTCTGTAACATCTCTGACCTCTGTAACATCTATAACCTCTGTAACATCTCTAACCTCTGTAACATCTCTGACCTCTGTAACATCTATAACCTCTGTAACATCTATAACCTCTGTAACATCTATAACCTGTAACATCTCTAATGTCTGTATGGTTGGCTGTGTTCTAACCGCTGGGCGGAGCCAACTCCTCGTGCGGCGTCTGAACTCCAGCGATACACGTCTTGTCGCTGTGCTGCTGCAGCTGCTGGAGCAGCAGGCGACGAGTGACTTCTTCAGAGCGAAGACGAGCCTGAAACTCGCACACTTT
>NW_024633222.1:0-752 GCF_008729295.1 Plectropomus leopardus
AAATGAGCCTTACGGCTGACTGCAATGAAGATAAAAAAAAAAAAAAAGAGGCCCATACAAAACCTATATTCCAGTCTCAATAAACAAATACTCAAACTACTAAAACTTCAATATCACATGTTCCAAAAACAGTAGGAATAAGTACACACTTAAATACAAGCCAAAAATAAATGTGGTTTTCCCAACTCAAATTAACAAGTCATAANATGATTCATTAGAGGTGATATTTTGATTTATTTTACACAATGGAATCATAGAAGGGGTTAAACTGAAAACATGTGGAACATTTAATGAATTTAAACATGTTTTTAAAAACAATATGTACTGAAGAGGTAGGAAGTGGCAGAACACAGAGGGGAACAGGACTGAGACCACCTCTGCTGGTGAAAAGCGAGAACTAAAAAGCTTACAGCACCAGGTATTCCCAGGCGGTCTCCCATCCAAGTACTGACCTGGCCCGACTCTGCTTAGCTTCTGAGATCAGATGAGATCGGGCGTGATCAGGGTGGTATGGCCGTAAGCAACATCACAAGTGACACACAGGCTATTTATAGTTGGATGAGACAACCAACTTGCAAATTGTGAGCTCTGTGGCCAAAGTTTGCTATATATGTTTCGAATTGTTAACAAATACTACAAAATAGCATTGTAAGTGTAGCAGTTATTAAAGTAATACCATGTTTTGATACTGTTATGATTTAAAATTTTTCTCCTAAATGGAGAATGGTGCCTCTTTTACTTTAAAGAGTGCA
>NW_024633223.1:0-909 GCF_008729295.1 Plectropomus leopardus
ACACACACACACACACACACACACACATCTTCTCTCAATCTCCTACCCGATTACACCCGCACGCTAAAACCCCTTTTTGCACTCCTCCTCAACACACACACATCCCCTACCTTCCCTAAAACCCTTTTTCGTTTCCTCTGACTCTGACACACACACACACACACACACACACACCCCCACCCCTCCTCCCAGTAATCTGGCTGGCCCGTGGCCTCCTCTCTCTCGCTCCACTGTTCTGTGTGATAGAATATCGATCGGTTTGCCTCGACTCGGCGTGGAGCAGGAGGAGGGGGGCGGCTGTAGGGCTATGGGGAGTGTGTGTGTGTGTCTGTGTGTGTGTGTGTGTGTGTGTGTGTGTGTCTGTATGTGTGTATCTGTATGTGTGTGTGTTGTGGGGGGGTAGTGGTCAGACATGCTCCAAGGTTGTTACCACAGCAACAGCGGGATGGGTCAGGGTTGCCATGGTGCCTAGGTCGCAGGGTCAGAGGGAGGGTCTTGGAGGGCTCTGGTCCTCTCCCTGTGTGTGTGTGTGTGTGTGTGTGTGTGTGTGTGTGTGTGTGTGTGTGTGTGTGTGTGTGTGTGTGTGTTAATGGGAAGGGAGGGGGGCAGGCGGGTGGAGGAGAGAGCGGTGTCCAGTCCAGCTATATTGGGTGTGTTAATAATGAATGGTGTTGTATGTGGCCGCTGTCTCTTTCTCTCTCCCTCCATCTGTGTCTTTCTCTTCCTCTGTGTGTGTGTGTGTGTGTGTGTGTGTGTGCATCGCAGTGATATATTAACCATTAGAATATCAGCTTGATTCAAGTCCAGTATGTTTAACATTTTATTTAAAAATATACTTTATTAAAAACGACTTTTTTGTCTAAGCTGTGCTTTACAAACTAGTGACAGACGTATAAATGTAGATTAATA